>NC_142526.1:20038573-20098573 GCF_964205215.1 Stylophora pistillata
TTTCATGACAGTTACTCTTGATTACAAAACACTGATAACGCTGCGCAAGCAAAGAGTTGGTGATGCCAAAAAATATATCAATGAACTTTGCAAGCAAGGATTTGACACAGAGTGCTGTGTATTCTGCAAAATTATTAAGGTAGATTATACCTGCAATGCTAAATGACATGCATCATAGCAGAATTCTACAAAAACACAAAACATATTCAGCCTACCGGTATTTGTTCTGCAATTTATTTATAATCAATTAGTGAGAGCTTTCTTGGCTTTCTTGACTTTACGGAAAGGCAGAAAGCTGTCCACAAAAATGAACATATTTTATCTGTAGTGAACAGTGATTATATATCTACAAATAGTAATAAACATTATATGACTTTAGCTCAGTTAATTCATTATCGAGTGATACATGCAATTTGTTTGTAGGAATGTGCCTGTCCTGATGTTCCTTTTGGGGAAGCCTTTGCTGAGTGTCTCGTAAAGAGCAAAGCAAGTATTGGGGGGTAGGTACAACTGTGCATTTCTGCATTGACATGCACAAAAAATTTTAGGTTGCAGTATGATATATCACTTTCTATTGGAATACATGTCCTTGAATCTCAGTTGGGATGTTTAGTTTGACGGACAGTTACCAGCAAAAACATGGTAGGTTTGGATTATAAAGGTGGAAACTAAATTCACTGTTTTTTTTTCTGTTCCTTTCAGATGGAAGGGGTTAAGAGATGGCTTGCTCTTTCTCTTTGAAGAGGAGCCATGTGATGTTAATTTATGTGCTCTGCCTGTAATGTGCACCCATTGTAGTAAGGCACAGTCAACATTGTTTTACTTTAAAAATCGTATTTTCTTTAAGTCTAATCCTGTAACATCATTTTTTTTTAGTGTTGCCTGATCACTTCTGACATATATATTTATTTGTCATATTTCTAAGATTTATATGGCATTCAGCGTAATGCCTGAGAGCTTCTGGGATATATACCAAACTTAGTTTTTCATTCACTGTTCATAGAGGGAAATGATGTCTTTCTTTTTTGGTTCATCCAGGCTGAAGACCTGCATTCAGAGTAATACCTGAGCACTTCTGGAATACATAACATACTTAGCTTTTCATTCATGGCCATTGTAGGGAAGTGTTCTATATCTTTTCTGGTTCACCAAGGCTAAAGTCCTGGCATTCAGAATAATACCTGAACGCCTCTGCGATTTATAACATACTTAGCTTTTCATTCATGGTCAATATAGGGAAATGTTGTCTATCCTTTATGGTTCACCCAGCCTAAAGTCCTGACATTCAGTTTAATACCTGAGCACTTCTGGGATATATTTCATACTGAGCTTTTCATTCATGGTCAATATAGGGAAGTGTTGTCTATTCTTTCTGGTCCACCCAGGCTGAAGTCCTGGCATTCAGTGTAATGCCTGAACACTTCTGGGATATATAATATTACTTAGCGTTTCATTCGTGGTCAATTTAGGGAAGTGTTTCTATCCTTTCTGGTTCACTCAGGCTGAAGTCCTGGCATTCAGAGTAATGCCTGAGCACTTCTGGGATATACAACATACTTAGCTTTTCATTCATGGCCAAAATAGTGAAGTGTTGTCTATCCTTTCTGGTCCACCCATGCTGTAGACCTGGCATTCAGAGTAATGCCTGAGCGCTTCTGGGATATATAACATACTGAGCTTTTCATTCATTATAAATAGAGGGAAGTGTTGTCTATCCTTTCTGGTTCACCCAGGCTGAAGTCCTGGCATTCAGTGTAATGCCTGAGCGCTTCTGGGATATTTAACATACTGAGCTCTTCATTCATGGTCAATATACGGAAGTGTTGTCTATCGTTTCTGGTTCACACAGGCTGAAGTCCTGGAATTCAATGTAATGCCTGAGTACTTCTGAGATAGATAACATACTGAGCTTTTCATTCATGGTCAATAAAGGGAAGTGTTGTCTATCCTTTCTGGTTCACCCAGGCTGAAGTTCTGGCATTTCAAGTAATGCCTGAGCCCTTCTGGGATATATGACAGCTTTTCATTCATGGTCAATATAGGGATGTGTTGTCTATCCTTTCTGGTTCACCCAGGCTGAAGTCCTGGCATTCAGTGTAATGCCTGAGCGCTTCTGGGATATATAACATACTGAGCTTTTCATTCATGGTCAATATAGGGAAGTGTTGTCTATCGTTTGTGGTTCACCCAGGCTGAAGTCCTGGCATTCAGAGTAATGCCTCTACGCTTCTGGGATAGATAACATACTGAACTTTTCATTCATGGTCACTATAGGGAAGTGTTGTCTATCCTTTCTGGTTCACCCAGGCTGAAGTCCTGGCATTCAGTGTAATGCCTGAGCACTTCTGGAATATGTAACATACTCAGCTTTTCATTCATGGTCAATATAGGGAAGTGTTGTCTATCCTTTCTGGTTCACCCAAGCTGAAGGCCTGGCATTGAGAGTAATGCTTGAGCACTTCTCGGATTTATAACATACTTAGCTTTTCATTCATGTTCAATATAGGGAAGTGTTGTCTATCGTTTGTGGTTCACCCAGGCTGAAGTCCTGGCATTCAGAGTAATGGCTGAGCGCTTCTGGCATATATAACATACTTAGCTTGTTATTCATGGTCAATATAGGGAAGTGTTCTCTATCCTTTCTGGTTTACCCAGGCTGAAGTCCTGGCATTCAGAGTAATGTCTGAGCGCTTCTGGGATATATAACTTACTTAGCTTTTCATTCATGGTCAATATAGGGAAGTGTTGTCTATCCTTTCTGGTTCACTTAGGCTGAAGTCCTGGCATTCAGTGTAATGCCTGAGCGCCTCTGGGATATATAACATGAAAACCGCGACGTGAAGAGAACGTCAAAACACAAAATGCTGGCAACAAAAGTCAATAAATAACACAAGGCAAATTAACTGCTGGTACATTTCTTTGCGAAGCTAGATCGTGAAATTTCTGATGCAACGTTTTTGTAGGACGTAAACACACGACGAAGAGTGATTTCCTGACAAACTGGGTAATATGAGATGATATAAAGTATGAAACAACACGAAATAACGCGCTCAGCCTCAAGTAATCGATGTACCGTATCTGCTTGAATAAGCGTCCTCCCCTCCGCTATTCAAACTTGTGGCTCTGAATAAGCGCGACACAGGAACCCTTTCTTTTTCAGCTTTCATAACATTTTAAACTTTTACAACCTTAGATGAATATTTTGGGAGAGATTCTTGCTTTAAGAGTTATATTACGCCGATGTATTACCTTTCCTTTTTATATGGCTGGCTTCGCAAGCCGTGCAAGATGCAGCGAATTCTGTGAGCTGATTGGCTATTAACCCTTGCTTATTTTTCGTTTTCTGCGGTGGCCAGCATCGCAGCCATTTTGTCCTTGTGTAACCTGAAGGCAAGCTCTCGCTTGGCTCTCAACGTTTGGCTCAGGTTTGAGTCCTCCTGCTTGGTCAATAACGCATTACTGGATCTACTACTGCGCTCCATGTTAATTTCCGAACCAGCCTGGCGCACAGCGCTTGACTCAGTATTTAAAGCTGGTTTTTTCGGAAAAAGTTAACGTCCCACCCCTCTCAAGAAGCTTTTAGAAAATAAAAATTCAAGGACTTTCCAAGGATTGGTTGAATTCATTGGGGGATTTCCCCTGAAATTCACGGTCTTGCAAGACAGTACGAACCCTGTTAAAGTTCTAGGGAGTTTGAACTTGTTCGTAACGTGTCATTAAACGAAAGTTTGTCTTTGTCTGTTTAAACTAATTTCTACTTCGTCCTCTTTCGCATTATTCAGCTACAAATTGCACGTCTAATAATTTTTCACTTCGTAAGCTTTGTCAGCTTGTTCAACATCTATCTTGATTTGAAAACAATTATTACACCCTCGGTCTCTGTTTATTCACGATTTTAATCATCTTTGCGGAGGAAGTAGCGCAAAATGATTTTCAACGCCAGTGCCTTAATCACATCGTAGCTATACTAGTCTGTAATCCCTCGCAACTATCTAGAGGATTCCGGCACCAATTTAGGTCATCTGAAGGCCATTGACAAAGAATCTTATGAGTACTGTATGAATATAGTTTAAAAAACTGGAACAGTGTCTAAACTATAAATGCGACATAAAATATCAGTGAGAAAGAGCCGCCACGTACTGTGGACTCTTCGTTAAACAGCCAAGAAACTATGGGTTGTAATACGCCGATTCGAAAACAAAAATCGGGTAAAATTGATTAGAAAGCAAAACACTCAGGCCGCCAGTTAAATGTCGTAGTAAATAAACGTCACAGCCTGTGTTAGTATTGATGAAGTCAACTGAATCCGCTAGCATTGACTAAGAAACGTTTCTTCGACGTGACTGTATCATTAGCCGCAACACACTCCGGGCGAGTGCTCTGTCTCATCATTAGGGAGCTTACGAATCGACGACTTTCGCACGACGGCGCCGTTGAGTCACCTTATAGTCCCGCGTCGTCCTCCTGTAGAAATTTGAATTTACGATTCGCTGTAAAGACGACGACGTTTATGCGCGACCGGCAAATTTTCCCGCCGTTTCTGAAGTTTTTGAAGTTCTTTTGACAAGGCGAGTTGTGTAAACTAAAATGCATAACTTCAGAGAAGCGAGAGCTTGTATCGCATACTCTTATGGAAGCAAAGGCGATCGAACAGGCAGGAGCTGCCTTAAACAGCTATTAGGGATTCGTAGATGGGACTGTGCGTCCAGTTTGTAGGCCTAACGAAAACCAACGAGCCATCTACAACGGCCATAAGCGTGTCCACTCTATCAAGTTTCAAGTTGTCGCTTTGCCTAATGGAATAGTGGGGAATCTATTTGGCCCAGTTGAGGGAAGATGCCATGACAGTTTAATACTGGCTTCCTCAGGATTCTTGCAAGAACAGCAAAGGTTTTCCAGCTGTCCAGTAACTGGCCTCCCCCTCTGTGTGTACGGTGACCCCGCCTATCCGATACGAGCACATCTACAAAGGCCCTTTAAGGGTGGTCTCCTGACCCCAGCTCAACAAGATTTTAACACCTCAATGGGCACAGTCCGCTCTTCTGTGGAGTGGCTATTCGGGGACATTGTTAATTATTTTAAATTCTTAGATTTAAAAAAAAAACCTTAAAATCAGACTAAGTGCTGTAGGAAAAATGATGTATGTAACATGTGCGTTAATGCAGAATGCGCATAGCATTTTATATGGTTCTGTTACCTCAGAGTATTTTGGTCTCAATCCGCCAACTCTAGAGGAACACTTTATTTGATGTATTGTACTTAAGATACACATGCAATACTTTTGTTACAGGACATAAACAATTTGGCCTCTTACAAGATAGGACACAAAAGTGTAAAACGCGTTATCATCAGAGTACAATTAAGTGACGAAAACAGAAATCAAAAGCTCTGTTCAAATGTTAAGATGCACCAAAAAAATGTCTTTTACTTCGGAAATACTATAGCTGCTCCAAACCTATTGTGTCTTTCTTAAAAGTTCAGTAATTGCCTGAGATTGTGCTTGCTGGCTGTTAAGCATCATCGGCATCATCTGCATCATCTGCATAAACTGTTGTTGCTCTTGTTGCTGCTGCTGCATCTGTACATGTTGTTGATCTCGCAGCTGAGAAAGCAGTGCCTGCTTATTAGCCATGGTAGCTTCTTCTTGCTTTCTCTTTTCTAGTTCCTCTTGCCTTAACTTTGATTCCCTCTCTGCTGCCTCCCTGAGATAGTTAAGTGTGTCACTGCTTTTTTGACGTTTTTTTCGCGGTTCATCTTTTCCATTTCGCTTCATAGCCTGAGCTATCCGCTCTATAGCCCTCTCCCTCATTTCCTCCCCTGTAGCTTTATCTTTATCCTCCTTGTCTCGATCCTCAGCTGATTCTTTGGTGTGTTTAGTCTCTTCCTCATCTCTTCTCTCTAGATAGTCTTCCATGATCTGATCTATTTCTCGATATTGCTTGGAAATTCCCGAGCCCTTATCGGTTTCTCTCTTCCTGCCCTGCCAATCCCTTTCTAGGATTTTCAAGCTGTCTCTCAAACCCTTTGGTGAAACGCAAAATTGGGTATCTCTGTTGTTGTTCAGAATTTTGCAAATTTCCTCTGAGCAGTTCCCCGCTCTCTGGTGCCTGATCGAACGGTACTTCCACGGCTCCCAACTAAGGATTTCGCTACCAAATATAGTGTCATGTTTCAATGACTATTTCATCTTAGACATTCTGTGAAAAGATGATAAAAAATATAACTGTTACTTATAAATAATTGTGCAAAGATCGATTGTTCAATTTAAGACCAACAGCTTAATTTCTATAAACATAACTGTTACTGTTTCAAATCTTGCTTGATAAAGTACATAATGAGGATATAATGCACAGCGTTGCAATTTTGACTCTGGCTAACTGTAAATGTAACCCTTTCTTGACAAGTTATTTATTTATGAAACCACACGGGTTGGTTGTTAGACACGGGAGCTGGAGAAAAAATATGCAAGACAGACTAACAAAATGTGATAGCATGGCAGAAAAGAAAGCGCAGCTGTATAAAGTCGAGAAAAAGTTGGGTCTTAAAAGATTAGGCTGGCTACAAGAACACTCAAAACAACAGACGTAAAATTCCCTTGCTCTGTAGTTGAGCTATCTAGTCCTTGTTCCCAACTGTCGACACGAATGCTAAAAAGCAACTTTTAGTCCCTTCAAATTCTTTGTACTCTAGAAAATGTTTTATATTTCAGTAAAGCGTGATTAAAATGAAAGATGTTTCATACAGCAATTTACTTTTCATTCATACCGTGTCGCGCTTTGACCGCTTTCAGTGTTGGTTGAACTCACAGCGTTCGCCATGGCACTGTAGAAGGTCGTTTCTTGAACGAAAACAGGCACATAAAATTAAAATCAAATGTCAAGGACATGCCCCTAATGTGATACTTAAATCATTCGGCAAAAATACCCGAAGCATCGAGAGAAAACTTTGAAAACTAACCTCACGTCCTCCTGTTTCCAAGACGCCGGCAAATCGCTCTTACCAACGTCGTCGACTTTGGCGCGAAGCTGACAAGTGCTCAGAAAGGCATGCGCAGTGAGCATGTCACGCAATCTAAAGGCGGCGTTGTGCAAAAGTCGTCGATTCGTAAGCTCCCCACTATTTTTAAGCGCCGACCATGTACACTTTTTTTCGGATACGGCTTCTTTAATTACATTTCACACCATAGGATGATGAAATGATTGTTTAAAAGTTGACGCCTCTATCAGATTAGAAGCGAAATACGATCAAAGATTTTACCCAAGCAAGCCACTGGTATCCAGCAGAGAATGCGGACTAATAGCATGGATTCTCTGCTGGATACCTAGACTTTTTTTGGTTGCTAACGGCGTGAGGCTCGTTATGAATCAAAACGTTTAATTAATTACAGATATGTGTTTTATTGATTTGCCAATTTGTTTTGGGCTTTAAGCAAAAAGTCCACGCTTTTTAGACACCGTGCATTACTTGCCAATGTGACTGCTACTAACTAATGTGAGGCAACTTTGATCTAACGGCCTGAAGGCACGATTTCCGGCCGCTTGTCGTTTCAACGTTTGCACATGCGTATTCGTTTGAACAGTGTTGCCTGCACAGCACATTTAGTCTTCGTACTGATCATCCGAGGCAGTAAGCTGAGATTTATTTGCCCCCGGCCCCGCTGTATGAAATCTTAGGTAAGGATCATAGTCGATTTATAACTGTGAGTACTATCAGTGGGATAGTGTGAGTAGTAGCTGTTACCCAGTAATGATTTGTAACGGTTACATATTTGCGTAGGAACGAAAGTTTGGTGAATAATTATGGTTTACATACGATCTCCTTTTCCCGTTTAGTTTACAACTAAGTATCTTTAAACTTGGAAAACTAGCTGAAGTTGGTCTAATTAGCGTAAGCTCTGCTGAGAAATATATTGCGACTTAGTTTCCTTGTGAACGGAACTGAATATGCATTGAAAGGCCAAAGCTAAATATACCTGTAGACGTAATCGCGTGCACAAAGAATAAGGAGTGTCAAACGCGAAGTCTAATGGTAGATGCCACATCTGGCTTTAAAAATAGAAAATTCATAAATGACACCTACTCAGTCGTTGCTAATCTAAGAACTATCAAATAATTCCATAACATTCTCTAGGTTTAGGTGTATCTGTATCTGCTTGACTGCCGCAACGGTTATGTAATAGACTCACTATAAGCGCAATTAACACGCTAGTGATTTTGTTCGGGCAATAATCATAGATGATTGATTAATGAAAAATAACAAAAAAAAATAATAAAAAAAAGGAAACAAGACTCAGCTTGTAAATGGAAGGGCAATGCAAGGACATCAAGGTTTGTTACAGGCAAGTCTAGGTTAAATCAATTAAATGCAATTGATAAATATTAACTCCGATTTATCGTACTAATTGGCGGGGTAATTATTAATATTACATCCAAAACTCAATTAAAATACAAATATACCATTTTTTTAACAAGTCAAGGGCATTGCAATCAAAGGAAAATACTAAATTTTTCCTTTATAATCATTCAAATCTTTATTGCATGTATGAATTTCTATCGCTCTAGGGTATGTGACATGGATCACTGGTTGCTTTCAACCTGTATTCTCCTGTGGGTTTTTACCTTTTCATCAGCGGAAGTGGGTAAGAAATGCTTGTTAGAAAATTCAGTTTAAAGTAAAATCAAATTCTAAGTTATCAGAAAGTAGGCAAGTGACTGTGTGGCAGGAAGTTAATCGCTATTCAATATTAATTAACAATTATTCTCCGAAGGCCAGACGAATATTGTTGAAAAAATTACTCGAAAATATTCAATGAGCCTGAGGCGAATAATTATGTCAGTATAATTGCTTAAAAGCTTTTGAATCCTGCTACATTCGTTTTGCGATTCAAACCATTCCATAAAAAAAACATTTGGGAATATTTTGTTAGAATTGTTTCGATTACTCTTATCAAGATAAATAGGCAGTTTCTGCAGAAATTTATCAGGTTTATCAGGAAAACCGTCATATCACAATTTTGAAAGTGTTACGCCAAACTTAAAAGCATCTCTAGTGCTCTTCGGAATTAAAATTCGTTTTATCATCTCTTCCTGGGTAAAATTGACAAAACATTTGGCAGATATTTTGAAATCCAGCGCCCTCAAGATAATCACCTCGCGAGAGGTGATTACAGCGAGATATGACACGATCCTCGACTAATTATAGTACGAAAACCTTTATAATCACCTGAGAAATTATTTTAACACAAATACTGCTTTTACACTAAAACGAATAAAAGGAAATTGAAGGAAGCGAAGAGTTAGAAAATTCTGGATGCGTCATTTCTATTTGAAGCTTGTAGACCTCAAGCTGAAGTTTTCCATTCAAATCTCACAAGTTCCATATCTTTTATCTAAATAATCAAAGCTGTTTTTGCATGTGAATTTGATACGGTTACCGTGCACTTTTGCACAATAAAGCACTTTTCTGATAACATTTCTAATATCTTAATGTATTCTCTCTAAAGTTATTTTAGAAAAACAGCCAACACAATCTGAGAACTCTAACTGGCAGCCATCAAAGCCGCCAACAACAAATAGCGGACCTACTGGGGTGAGGTTTAATATTCATTTCACCAATCGCTGTTTTATATACCACTGTAACATAAATAAACTCACTGAATAGTTGAACAACGTTTTCACAGTAAAATCTCGTTGACACTCTTTGTTATTGGCAAAAAATATACTTCATAAAAGTTTTAAGGTAAATTAAGGCGAAGGTTGAAGCAGTTTTGCAAACTCATTACCGCATATTCAGAATTATTACTGACGGATGCATTTCTCTTCGCAGTAAGAATACTTTGCTCTAGGAATGTACAAGAAAGCTGCTTACTTTTAATCGTGATGTTCCTTTGGATACGTTTCCCTACAAATTTTTTCCAAAAATATCGTCTTCTCTCCACGCAGAGTGTTATAACTAAGCAGTGCTACTGAGGGTATTTTCCAGTTAACACTTCTTGTTTAGCAGTATGCTTACCCTTCGCATGTTTGCAATCGAAACTACTGTAGGACTGCACATAAGCAATGCGGACGATAGGGAGGAAAACGTATAACTTATTCCTTTAAAAACTACTGAATAGTTTGAACTGATTTCTCGTCATAGTGGGTGAAGAGGACATTCTACTCAACTTGTGATGTTTCTCTGGATGCATTCCCACGACCAAACAACTGGCTGAGAAGTAACCCTATAGAGGTCCACAGTGGAGTGAACGCAGTCTATATTACAACTGAGTTTCGAATAAAAAACTGTTCGTCTTACCCTGACAATGGAGGGAAATATTGCACAGAGTATTTGGGCTTATATGTGTTCCGTTCTTCCCGAAATTCGGAACCCAACCCACTGACAAATAATGCCTCGTATGAAAAAATTGCTAAAATAGCTGCACCAGCCTTTGGTTTTAATATCACACAAACTTTTAGAGCAGCAGTTACAGGAAAGTATCTAGTATTGGCATTTCATGACGAAGGCTCGTGTAGTGACCTTTTCTCTGTTACCGTTAAATATTATGTATGCCCAGAATTAAGTCACGTTGGTGGTTTAGTCTCCTTACCAAGAACAGTGGCTCCAGCAAGCGACTCAGAGCCAGTTGTTGGTGGTTGTGTCACAAATGCCGTGACCGAGCAAGGTATTCTAAGTGCAAACTGCCAAAGCGACGGTGCTTGGAACATCACTTCCCTTAAAGGAAGATGTGTATGCATGGAGGACATGGAAAATGTAAGAGGAGAATGCAAAGGTAAGTGACTTGAAGGCAAACTAAAGCGCTCGAAGCAACACAACAACAACAAGGTGTCTAAACGTTAATTAATTAGCACCTTGACTTAGAACACAAAGATCTATACATCAGGTGACCAGTCACAAGAAAGAACAATGGGGTATGTGAATGCAGTATAGTTCAGAAAAGAAGGCTTTTGGGCCGGATACAATAATGCATGTTTAAATAAAAAAAAAATAAATATATTTATGGATTGATAAAAAAAAAAAAAGAAAAAAAAGAACAAGAGCATAGAAGTGTAAAACTGATATCTTGTCTTGGAGAAAGTTGTCAAATTTATAACTACTTATAGCATAAGAAGTGGAAGAGGACCGCGTGCATTTAAGTAGCAAATAGACCTTGAATGATAAGAAGGAAACCCATGTTAGTTGAATATTATTTTTTCTAGATTGTCCAGTTGGAAAATATAATAATCAGAATGGCCTGAATTGCACAGGTAAGGAAATGGTACAAAGCCCTGCCCAGGAAACATATAAAATCCTACTTTGGCCCGTTCTTGTTCATTCAGTTTGCAAATCAATAGATGTCATGATCAGTTGCAACATAAAGAATTGTGCTGAGGTCGAGGCACAGCTAACCATTGAAAAAATCTCAAAAATATCATGGTGTGCAGAGAGAAAATATCGAATTCAATCAACACGGTCTTTGTATCTGCGATAAGGTTTATTTTATAGAAAGGAAGTGATTGATAGGAAACACTTGTTCTAGTGATATTTTTCAACACTTAAAAAAATTTAACAATCGAAGGTATAAAGGGGAAAGGGCTAGCTTGTGACATACATTAGAATAGTATAATTTTATGAAATGTAGACTACGTTTAGACGAAAAAAAATTTTTTAAATGGTACAATCTGCTTTAATATATAGAAAACTTAACGAAAATACATTAAGCTCTTCTCATCCTCTTCCCCTTTAGCACAAGCAGAGATATTTCAATGCTTTCTATAAAAAAGAAACGATTTTGTAAGCAGTTAACCCTTTGATGAGTGCATGATGAAGTGTTTCCAACTCCCTTTCAAATTTCAAGGTTTGAAAAACTTACTTGTCAGAACGAAGTGAAAAAGCATTGGTCATTGATTTTCCAGAAAAGAAAAGCCTCTTTCAATTCATCTGTTCATCCTAGTTCTACCATCAGCCCCAAAGGGTGTCAAGGTTGCTTTTCTAAACCAAAGCGCAGTTGAGATATCATGGCAGCCTCCAATGGTGACTGGTGATGAGACTCACGTGCTTTATGACGTTGAATGTCGCATACGGAAAATATGCGGCATTGGCGAAGTCAACAATTGTGTACATGGAGATTGCGGTATTCTAAATACTACAGACTTGGAAATAAACCACCTGATCGTGGCAGGTCTTTCTTCATTGACAAGTTACACTTTCAAAATATTCGCCAAAAACAGAGTAAGCGAGGTGGCTAAAAGAAAACACAGAGTTGAATGGAATTTCGCAACACTGAACTTTGGAACTAATGGATCAGGCAAGTTGTGGGACATTTTAGTTAAAGATTCAAGACCTCCAATAAAAATCCTCTTTTACTTGCCGTGCTTTTAACCTGCGCTACAATATGACACAAGGGGAAGGTATATGGTCTTAAAAAATTCCGTCAAAGACAATGACGATACGTGGCTATTTCTCAGCATATTACTCCCAAGTTTTGTCCATCGTAACACTCAGATCTCCGCATTAAAACAGCCTCCATGTTACATGTATAATTAGTGACTGAAATACAATTTCAATAGCGTGGATTACTTAAAAAAGCATGGGCGTCTGCCTGAGGAAAAAAATACTAAAAAAGTGTAATAACGAGGTGAGTGGGTTAGCTTGGTGACCATGAGGTGAGGTGCCACTGAACGTACCATTTATACTCAATACTCGTCAAAAATTAAATTTTTTTCATCTCTTGTGAAAATAAGCCTCACTGACTCAAACCTCACAACCTCAGCAACTGAAAGTAATTAAGAAAATATCAATTTAAAAAAAAATCGTGAAGGCACTTTAAGGAAGAGACATTTGGCGAAAGATATAATCTGCAAGACTCTGCAGGGTTAGGATTACTTAGCCAAGTAGAATTAAGGTATCTATGCATGGTCTTATAAAAATCCCAAGCCTAACGATAATTACGATAAGTGGCTATTTCCACTTTTAATTTTCCATCTTTACTAAGTATAGTGTGAAGGCGCGGTGCCCTCATGGTTGTTGCGCTCGAATCTGGATCGAGTGGTTCGAGCTCGAGTCCCGGCCGGGACATTGTGTTGCGTTCTTAGGCAAGACACTTTACTCTCACAGTGCCTCTCTTCACCCAGGTGTATAAATGGGTACCGGCAAATTTAATGCTGGGGGTAACCCTGCGATGGACTGACATCCCATCCAGGGGGGAGTAGAAATACTCCTAGTCGCTTCATGCTACAGAAACCGGAGTTAAGCACCGGCCTAATGGGCCACTAGGCTCGTAAATAGACTTTACCTTTACCTTTTTACTAAGTATAGTATAAATATCGTGCAAATTGAGCACATGTGATGTTTGGACACTTAAGTATTGTTTAACAGGTGGGTTACGCTTGTCTTTCTGCTTTGTTCTGGTGTGTAGCATTGCTGAGTACTTTAAGTCGTTGTCTGTTTTTTGACTCGTCCTAACTACATTAGAGATACTCAGTGATACTCCACACCAAAACGTCCATTAAGATATATGTAAACTTATCACTAGCAAAGATTGGTTATCGTAATACTTCAAGGTCTGCTATTCATATTAATATTATCATTATTACTATTATTATTATTGTTGATGATTAAGTGATTGTTATTATTTAGAACTATTTTGGTTTGAAAGCTTCAGTCATTCTTATCTAAAGAACTTTTTCATCTCTTGTACAGACGCATTTTCATCAACTAAAACCTCAGGAATTGAAGGTAACCAAGAGATTTTCACTTAGAAATAGTAAGGATATTTTAAACCACCGTGCTACCACATTGTTCGAGCGAGCTAATAACTGGCCATTACAACCAACCTTAATGATCACTGCTGATTAGAAAAACATGTCAACAGATCCAGCTTCTCCTACTAAACCCCCAGGAAATAAAGGCAAAAAAGCAGTTTCAATTAGAAATCATTAGGTAACTTTAAAAGTTGGAAATAACAAAATATGGAGGACTTTTAAAGCCCTCAACAAGTCTTAGCTTACTGATTTATTATTGAACCGAAATACCATGCACTTCCTAGTCAAAGTTCTACATTTAATTCGTGTATGTACAGTCACGCTGCTCACAAAACCATTACTAAATACTGTTCTTATTCTAAACACTTGCGAAGCTATTTATTGTTTGCTTTGATAAATTTAGAAGACCCAAGAGTTACAAAACATCTGAAGACTGTCTACGTATTGGTTGGATTGCTTGGCCTGTTAATATTCTGTATCATGGTTTTTGTGTGTTACAAAGTTTGGAGAAGGTTAGTTTAAGAGTAGGCATTAAAAAAGGAGAATATTCCATGGCAGTTGAACGTTTGAAAACGTTCCGCCATGATTACTGAACACTGGTGAAAACGACTTGAAAGCGTAAAAGACGTTAACGAAACACAACAACAACAACAACAACAACAACAAATTTTATTTAAGCTTAATAAGAAAATTACAATGCCTGGGCCTGAAGGTAGCTACGGATATTCGAGGTGGGCTTAACAGAGGAAAATAAAAAAAAGAAAATAATTCTATTGTAAATGAATATTTATATGTATAATTATAATATATAGACGAACAATCCTAAAAGAAATCTAGTTTGCCGTATGGCTTATAGACAGAATGAAACAGGAGGGCAGACTGTAGTATATATTGGAAGTACACACAGTTAACACCTAGAATTGTACTCTAATCTCAGAAATTCTTATATAATTACCCTCTTTTTTTAGAATTTCAAATAGTTTTTCCTTTATTGCGCTTTTAAATTGATTTTTTTTAAGTGCTTTGAAAGGAAGTGGAATACTGTTCCAGATCAAGGTGCCAGAAATAGAGAAGGCTCTCTTCATATTTTTAGTTCTAACTTGTTCAACATAATAATTTTCATTTGTAACAGATCTAGTCTGGTAATTGTGGACAGAAGCCAGCTTCGTGAACATATTCTTAATGTTATCAGGAACGAGATTATTGTGGACATCGTACATTAAAAGGCTTATTCGAAACACAAGAATGATATCGGCAACTGTTTAGTTTGTAAGAGTGACGGAACTGCATGAGCTCTTGGTTCAGCGAAGAACATTAGCCTAAGGGTTCTCTTCTGAAGAAATAGTAGTTTATGAAGATGCGCTGCAGCAGTGTGATCCCAAGCACAAATGCCATAGCTGATATAGGGTAAGATTAAAGAGCGATATAAGTGAGAAGTACATGACGGGGAACAAAATTTCTGAGATTGGAGATAATTCCGATTGTTTTACTGATTTTACTGACAAATGTAATCTACATGAGTTTTCCATGAAAGATTCGAATCAATGAGTACACCAAGATATCTAATGTAGTCTTTCATTTGTAAGAGTTGACTGGTGTTTAAATTGCTATTTACCATTTTAATATTAGGATAAAAAGGAATAGTCTTTTGGCGTAAGCGAAAGATAATATCATTCTGGGTTTTTTCGATGTTCAAGGTATTGACAGCTAGCCACGAGGGTACTTTGTTAAGTTCTTCGTTAACCTCAGATTCAAGTTTTTTTTTAAGATCGCCGTTTGTATAAATTAAACTAGTATCATCGGCGAACAAGTAAAACTGAAGTTTATTGGAAGACTTATATATATCATTTATATACAAGAGATATAAGCAAGGGTCTCAGTACAGGGCCTTGGGGTACTCCACAGAGGGTTTGATGAGCATCAGGTATGTAACCATTGACGGTCGTATACTGATTACGACCAATTAAGTACGACTAAAACCAATTCTTCACTATACCTATAAAGCCATAATTTTCAAGTTTTGAAAAAAGAATTTCATAATGAACTGTCTCGAAAGCCTTTTTCAAATCAATGAATAAACAAAAAGTGAATTGAGATGCAATGAATATATGAAGTTGATATATTTTGAACTGCGGTATTAGATACGTATGATGTACGATCCTCGCAGTAGATAGCGCTATTTATGCGATAGCGAAAATCAGACCTGAAAAAAATCAGGCCTGTACGGGACTCGAACCACTGACCTCTGCGATACTAGTGCAGCGCTCTACCAATGAGCTAACAAGCCAACTGGGAGCAGGCCGTTAAGTTGACTCGTAATAAACCCGTGAAAGTATATGAAGTTCAAGAAATATGAACTTCATATATTCATTGCATCTCATTTATCACTTTCACGGGTTTATTACGAGTCAACTTAACGGCCTGCTCCCAGTTGGCTTCTTAGCTCAATTGGTAGAGCGCTGCACTAGTATCGCAGAGGTCAGTGGCTCGAGTCCCGTACAGGCCTGATTTTTTTCAGGTCTGATTTTCGCTATTGCATAAATAGCGTTATCTACTGCGAGGATCGTACATCATACGTATCTAATACCGCAGTTCAAAATATATGAACTTCATATATTCACTGCATCTCATTTATCACTTTCACGGGTTTATTACGAGTCAACTTAACGGCCTGCTCCCAGTTGGCTTGTTAGCTCAATTGGTAGAGCGCTGCACTAGTATCGCAGAGGTCAGTGGCTCGATCCCGTACAGGCCTGATTTTTTTCAGGTCTGATTTTCGCTATTGCATAAATAGCGCTATCTACTGCGAGGATCTTACATCATACGTATCTAATACCGCAGTTCAAAATATATGAACTTCATATATTCATTGCATCTCATTTATCAATTTCACGGGTTTATTACGAATCAACTTAACGGCCTGCTCCCAGTTGGCTTGTTAGCTCAGTTGGTAGAGCGCTGCACTAGTATCGCAGAGGTCAGTGGCTCGAGTCCCGTACAGGCCTGATTTTTTTCAGGTCTGATTTTCGCTATTGCATAAATAGCGCTATCTACTGCGAGGATCGTACATCATACGTGAAAAGTGAATTGACCGTTATCAAAATTAAATTAGTAAAAATGTCATTTAGGATTTCTAGAACAGCGTGTTGTGTACTATGCTTACTGCAGAATCCATATTGTGATGAATATAATATATTGTGTTTATTGACAAACTTAACAAGTCTTCTATAAACCAGCTTTTCAAATATTCTGTTAAAAATTGATAACAAAGAGGTTGGTCGATAATTTACAGGCTTAGATGCATCTGCTGATTAAAGACTGGAACTTCTTTGGCGGTTTTAAGTTTGGCTGGGAAAGGACCTGAGGATTCTGAAACATTAAAAATTTGAGCTAAATATTGGGAGATAATATCGCTAGACAATTTCAAGATACTGGCCGGGCATGAATAGAGTCCATAGGCTTTGTTATTTGGTAATAGATTGATTTTAGCTACAACGTCCGCGGGAACAAAAGGGTCAATAATAAAAGGAACTTTCTATTGGTGGGTCTAAGAAAGTACTGAAATCATAATCCAGCGACGAAGAAGGGATACACGAGGCCACTTATGTCCAACATTTGCAAAGAAAGTGTTAAGATAATTACTTATTTCCTTTGGGTTGAATATCGTTTCTGAGTCGGCGTTAACAAGGTGGTGCATTGACGATTAATACTATTAGTCTTTCTTGAAATGATATCATCTATACCTCTCCACGCTACCTTTGGAGTTGTTAATATTTTCTTCAAAATAACGTTCATAATAATTCTTCTTGCTTAAACGCGTTAGGCTAGTTAATTTTTCTCGGTATACTTAATAGTTCTCCCAATCAGCATTAAAAAATAAATTATTTTTTATTCGTACTGAAGTTCGATTTCCTTTGGTGATCCATGGTTTTGATAATATTTTTTCCCTGCGCCTGGAGAGGGTTTTCATTAGAGCATGCTTATTTACCAAGGAGTTTATTTTATTGTAAATAGTTGTGAATGATTTGTTTACGTCAATGTTTGAAATATTATCCCGTTCTGTTTCTTGCAGTTCAGAAAGAAACCTATTAGCATTGAAGTTGAAGTAGTCGCGAACTTTTTTCCGGCCTTTGTTTCGAGTGTTTCAATGAATAAGGTTGTGTGGTCACAATACAGACCTGGGTAAAATGATCCGTAGTGTCGGTTACTATGTTACCGCATATAAAGCTGTTTTCTAAATTATTTGAAAAAATATTATCGATTAACGTAGCTGACTTTCTATAAACCCTCGTAGGCTTATCGACAGCTGGTAATAGCGAAAAGCTTTGCGTTAATTCTAGCAGTTCTTTAGAGTAAGAGCAAGATTCAAATTTAAGAAGGTCAATGTTAAAGTCACCCATTGAATAAATGTTTCTATTTCTCGAGGAATGTAATTCTATTTCAGAGGAAAGATATTTAAGGAAATCATCGGCCTTGTCATGCTGTCTATAAACCACACCACAAATACACTTTTTCTTATTTACACCGGTAATTTCGACTCAAAAAGCTTGATAAGAAGAATTAGAAGTACGCTCGAGAACATTATATTGCAATTGGTTGTTGATATACATTCCTATACCACCTGCGGAAAGAGAAGTTGTTACATACTCCAAATAGTAATTTGGTAAGCTTGCAAGATTTTCATCACAAGCGTCATCACGAATTCGGATTTCGGATAGTCCGATAATGCCAAAGTTTACTCAGAAATCACATACTGATGGAACTGTTCGAAATTTCTTTTAAGGCTTCTTATATCACTGTGCAGAATAGAGATGAAACTCCGATGATTTTGGTTCATTTTACTTTTAGTAGTCTCAGCAAAGTTATGTGGTGCAAAATAAAGGGATCGCAATCTTGGTTCTAATAAGTTAAAGTCTGGGTCGATGTTTGCATTAAATGAATTCATATTGAAAATATCAAAATCGTAAATACTATGCAAGGTCTCTAGGGTCTTCTTTGAATGCAGATTATCACCAAGAAGGTTGTTAAATCTACCATGAATGGAGGGAATATCTTTGCAATTATACTAAGGCAAATGTGTTAAGTTTTCGTTCAGATTGTTTTTCTTTTTACAAAAAGTCATATTTTCCAAGTTCGACAATATATGTATGAAATAAATAATAATATCGGATACTTAGCTCAGAGAACAAACAAAAAGAGAACCATTCAATCCCAAAAGAGACAAAGTGTGGAAAACTGAATACGATTTGACCAAATCAAACTCAGTTTAACTTGGTTTCGAGTCGTGCTTGTTAAGTGGTCCTTTTTTTCCTTTTTTTATCTCAAGTTGTTATACAGTCAATGTTAATAGTTTTACCATAAATTCACAAACTGATTTAACATTGTGGTTACAATTTTCTCTTGGTTGAACTAGTGCGGTTACGCTTTTTCTACAACTTACGTCCATTATCATGATATGAGACAGGTTTAAAGTTTTAAACCGGTGGTTTGACAATTGATTTTGAACCACAAGAATATTATATAAGGATACAAGAAATCGAAAACAGCTCACCGGGGCTGAATGTGTGTGTAGGTTAACAGAGGAAAATAAAAAACAGAAAATAATTCTATAGAAAGTGAATATTTATATGTATAACTATATGAGGTTACACAGGTAACTTTTGTTCAAAATAGTCTGTCATGATCAGTTTTTGCGTCTTGTTTCTCTACCTCACCGAAATAGATGGAGGCCCTCAGGAAATGGAAATTGTGCAAAAGAATCCAACGAGGAGGGTTTTGACAGTAAGTCTCGATCTCATTAATCCTAACACTTATTTTTATGATTCCTTTACTGGCTTTCTTATCAACTGATAAAACCAGCCAATCAAATAATCAACAAGACAAGAGCAAACACACTCTCCAAGGGATGAAAAAAACGACTAGAGGAAAAGAAATAGATGTGCCGGGAAACAAGAAACAAAATTCAGTTCCAAACCAGCAAAAGCGTGAAGCTGTGGATAGGTGCTCTACTCCTTATGGATTCTTTCACAACACCAGCAGAGTTCATATGGAAAAAAAGCAACGCTTTACGCTCAAAGCAATCGTAAAATATTATATTCATTAATGCCATTGTCATAATTTTCTTTAGATTTTGAGATGATAGGCAGTGAAAAACTTGACCGTGAACAATTAGTAACTGTAAAAGTTCTTGGGAGTGGAAATTTTGGTCAAGTTTGCAAGGCATTTTATGTACCCAGGAACGCTGATGTCGCAGTGAAGTCACTAAAAGGTACTTTAACCCTCTTTGCTTATGACATGGTAAAAGGTTTCCGTATGATATTTAACAGCTGGAATAGTGAACGGTTCACCAAGTCTTTCAAATAAAACTGTTGATTCTTGTCCAGGGGTCCATTTCTCGAAGGTTCCGAAGCCATATTTTAAAATAAAAATTTAGAGAATAAAGAAGCAGCTTCTGACATTCTAACAAGTCCATTTTTTTTTTAGCTGATAGTTTTATTGATTCTTTTCATAACCCCATTTTAAACGAAAACAAAACAGCTTTACAGGCCCACTAATTAGCCGGGACCCTCAAGAAACAGGCCACAGGACCGTTCAAGATGCGAAAAGAATCTCTATGGACATTCTTTTCTGATCCTTGCTATTTAATTGAGATGTTCAAATTTATTCTAGATGATGCCACACCGAAGGATAAGCAAGACTTTCACTCTGAGTTGAACCTCATGAAATCCTTGGTGCCTCATTCACATGTGGTAAAGCTATACGGCTATTGTGTTGAAAAAGGTAAATCTTAATGATTAATTGATTTGTGCGTCTGCCGATTAAGTGATAATCTGATTTATCGATTGATGAGTCGATGGACTGAACGAAAACAACCTGCCTAAAGCTTTTATCCGATTTCAGTTCCCCATCTCATAGTTTTGGAGTATTTGCCGTATGGTGATTTGTTGGGGTACCTACGTAAGAGCAGAGGAATTGAAGACAGTCAGCACACAGGGGAAAAAGAACCAATCTTGAAACTCAGTGAAAAAGACCTGTTGTCCTTTGCATGGATGATTGCTGATGGCATGAATTATCTGTCATCAATGAAGGTACACTAAACGATACAGCTCTTTTAAAATCTAGAAACCTAGATACACCGAGAGATAAAGACAACTGAAGAACTACAAATCACTTTGCGCGCAATATATTTCCTTGTAATACCTCTTTAAATGTTGAAAAAATGAAAACAAAACAAAATGAAAAAGCAGCGATTTTATTTTTAAAAAAGGGTATCGAAATAACATTGTCATGCTGTGTTTCAGATTGTGCATCGTGATTTAGCGGCTAGAAATGTGTTAGTTGGGGAGAACAAAGTGTGTAAGATTTCAGACTTTGGTTTAGCTCGTCGTTTGGAGGGAGATATCTACACAACAAAAAGTGAGGTGAGCATGGAACAAATGTTTCTCCCCATAACTGTTACAGTAAAATTTTTGCTAACCTGTTGCTTTTCTCTTTCGTACCAAAATACTCTTTAAATTCATAATTTTCTATTTTTTTTTTTGTGCACTATGTTTTTTTTAATCACATCTTAAATATTCCACAATTTTTAAGGCCCTTCTTCCAATTAAGTGGATGCCTCCAGAGTCACTTGTCAATGGAATATCCTCTACTATGAGTGACGTGTAAGTTGTTTGATTTATCTACATCCGACTTGAGTTTTAAACTTTTTAGCCTCAGATTCTCAGCTGTTCGTTTGCTTTATAAAATCAGTTCCTATGGTAACGAAATAATACGATATCATTTTTCAATACAAGATGAACTGTTTTGAAAAATGTGGCTTATAAATTGTCCCGCAGTTACATCAGAACATCCAATCTTATCACAGTGCACAGTGGTAGAGCTAAAATAGAAACCACCAATACGATTATGATTAAGATCATGTATCTAACATTCCTCTCTCCTGCAGATGGTCTTATGGCATTGTGATGTGGGAGGTGTTTACAGTCGGTATGCAGATTATATTGAAGAGAAAATTAAGGCTACTGAACAGAAAAAAACGCTCTTCTTATTAGTTTTGTTTCACATACTACTTGCGAGAAATGATGTTGACAGTTGAAGTCTTCATCGCCAATTATATTTATACTTCTTTGAGTTTTCCGGAAAGAACCCTAGTAGATAATAATGATATATATCATTATCATGCATTTATACCCAGCTAGAAGGAAACGAGAAATAATTTTTCTATCTCACAGAATACTATTTCGACGTATTCTATGGCCGCTTCATTTGATTTCCTACCTGATAAATCGTACTTCATAAAACAAAAACCAGCCAAGGCTTTAAATGACGGCTCATATAATATTTTTTAGCATCTCACACTTAAAAAAAGTCTATTAAATGTATATCAGCTATGTCTAAGTCTATTAAATGTATATCAGCTATGTTATGTCGTAAATCGTTGCAGGCGAATCACCTTATCCTAAGATAGGATCTCGAAAGGTAAAAGACCTGCTGCGGGAAGGATACCGTATGCCCAGGCCCGAGCACATCTCACAAGAACTGTGAGTTGAGTTATTGATTGTACTCTATCATCCTCCAAATAAAATGCAACCATATTTGGTGCGGTCATCCAGTTTAGTATGAATACAGTAGGAGATCTGAGCGATAACTATCATCCAAATTGTTTTCAACTCAGATAGCATTCTCGTAAATGTCTCCGAAGAACAAAAAATAATTAAACTATTTCATGTAACCTTTGATCTCTTTTAAAAATTACGATAGGTGTCAACTTCACAAAAATTTAGTGTTGGTGATTTTACTGTAGGTATTCCATTATGTCCGAGTGTTGGGAAGATGATCCCAAAAAGAGGCCAACATTCCCATGGCTTTGTGCTGCGGTCAAAAGACTTCTGAATGACCACAAGGTTTGTTTGCAAGTATTTCTCGCCAAGTTTGTCTTTTTTCTGTCATTTTTGCTTCACAACCATTTCTCCTACTAATCTTTAGTTAGGACGTTTCTTTACCTGTGAAGTTTTTTTCTTCTAACAGAAGTTGTGCGGGAAGAGGGGAAGACAAGAGTAGGCTAGACTCTTCACTCTCATAGCGCGTGGGTTCTAATATGTTTTTAATTGGACTATTAGAGAAGGAGGGGGTGTATCAAAGTTGATAGATAGCCCATGAGAATTATTTCTTGACATCCTACTGAAAAAAAAATTCAATATTGGTAATCTTTGAAGTATCCTTTAACATATTGTTCTCCTTTATCTAATCTCTACTTCAGATATATGTGAACTTGGAAGTCTACGACGGCACGAACTACGTTAACTTTGATATGATGATGGATTATGAGTGATAAAAACTTTTCGATTTTTACGATAAATTCAGGATGGCGGTTCAGTCCAGCAACACAAACTTCATTGAAGACTCAACCTCCCAACTATGTTCACATATCCATAAGTGCTTTGAATAACAAAAATATAGGACCCTGGTTACTGGTTGCCAGATATTTCAATTTGCTGTCCCACTTTCCAGATTATTGCTTATGGCCCAATGAAATATATACATGTATTAACTTTGTTTATTACCTAGCGTTTGTAATATAGTTGCAATAAGGTTCAATTAAAGCTTTGGAATACAAAGTCAGTCTCACGTTTTAAAAATGAAATTAGTAGACATAAGTTGTTTAAAAAGATGGTAGGAAACGTCTCATAGCATGACTCTCGAAAGATCGCCTGACGATCACTGCCGAATACAAGATCAAACAACATCAGTTTCTCGAGAAAAATAATAAATTAGGTTTTTTTTCTTGACAATGAAGCTTGCTCTCGTTTTACTCGTCTGCAAGCAAATGTGACTGGAACTTATTTTCATGGATGTCTTACATTGGCAACTAGTCTCGCTTTGACTAATAAGTTGTGGAGTTTTCTTTAACTCGATTCAAAATACTGTTATGTTTAGTTTGGTTTAATTTAAGGTTTAATTACTTTTAATATCCATCATTTTCCCGGTCCGCTGAATAGACGCACACAGCAAACATACCTTGAGACTTCATTTTATTCGGCAGGCTGTTGAATTCATTCAATCGAGTACAATACCTTACGAATTCAAAATGCCTCTATTAGGTCTATTGTAGTAGAAGTAGTATTAATTGCAGTAGTCTGTATTCCTTCACATTAAGAACTCAATTGTATATCTTATGTTACAAAGTAAAACATTAAAACGTTGTAAAAGGGTGATGAAAAGCTGAGGTAGCATTTTTTCAACAAAGTCAATGCGGCGAAGAGCTTTGGATGGACAGTGTCTAAATTACCTTAAATTGTAACTTGCGCACCTGGTTTTTCACCCAGTTCTGAGTATCTACGAGCAAGCCTGCGGTATATTTTTTGGCGCTCATGCCGCAGACCAAACTTATTACAGGCTCAAAGGGTTGGTTGTCACCCTTACGTCTTATTTTATTCATTAAGTCCATACCTATATGAAAGAAACTGAAAACAGCCATTGTTAGTTTCGAAACGCGTTTTTCGTGTACATTTCTGTTGTTTGTTCCAGTCTAATATCTCTCCGTTGGTTAATGATTTTCTCTTAATAAGTTTAGTATTTCAATCAGTTTTATTTAAGTACGTACACCAGATGTTACGTTTCATACTGCATCGCTTGTCATTGCTATAAGTTGCCGTCGACACGACCAATTTCATCTGCTATTAGCGAGCTATCTACAATCAGGAGCTATACCAAAGTAAGTTTCCTTTCATTTCACTGTTAAGATATTTCCCTTCGTTTGGTTTGCGCTTTGGTTTATTTCTCGCTTTCAATTCACTTTATAATCGCTTCATCGTTATTTAGGCTAATGTAACATTTCTCAGAGATACTTTCTAAGTTTAGCTTCTTCTGTATTTTCTTTTAGTTCAAACCACACACGCACACACAGACAGAGTCACGCACTCAATTCAGCCACTTAAATTCAGCTACAGCCATCAATCTTTACTACGCTACCTTCAAGCTATACTTCGCCGCTTTGATCTGTGATTCCACACCGATACCTTTATTCTCGTTTGCATTTTGATTATGATCCTCGTTTAAATAAACCGTGATTTACATTGTGCGTTCGTATTGTCTACTCCGCTATACTAGTAATCTTCGGAAAGATTTTTTTCTGGATTTCTCACCATTAACTCACGCAGATAAAAACACAAATTCGGGCGACAAGAAGTTGAAGAATATAGCATGGATACTTAACTTATAAAGTTTAGAATGCACAGGGTATTTATGAAAATACATATCCTAGTTTTTGGAAATATTTTGGCAGTTTCAGATTCAACCAAAGTAAATTATTCTCCACGCCTCGCTGTTAATTCACCATAACCACGACTGTTGTCTACCCATTTCAGACCACGTGACCAAGCTATGACGTAGAAGCTAAAAGACCTTTTGCCCCACCTCAGTCGGCTTACCTCACACGGTAAAATTGTTTTTAAGGATAGTACATTTCATAACCTTTCCATTGATGTATAGTTTATGGAAGTTACGCCTCAAATATTGCGGTAACACTTTTTTTTTGCCGAAGGACATCTGCGAAGGTCTATCTTATCCTTAACAAGCTTTTCATCCTTTGGGAAGCCGTGGAATGAGAATTCATCAGTCATTAACTTATTTTTAAAATCGCAAGTAGTAGTAATGAGCCATTATTGTTGTATTTCGACAACTGTAGTAAATAAAACTATATAATTTACAGGCGACGAAATACCACGACTGCACGCACAACAAGAGTATTCCTTGTTTACTCCCCCGGCTACAGGCCACGTGACGGCACCGTGGCGTAACGGCGAATAATGCTTACCTAAACATTCTGTGCCTTCAGCGCATATTGTGTCTATTTTTATTTTTATGAACCGAGGTCCATCTAGTTACTTGTACTTATCCGAAGCAATTAAGTAGGGCATACTGGCCGTCAGTCCCTTTGTAAGGGTTCATTTAAAGACTAGCGCTATTGATCCATTTGTAAAACGTGAGTACAGTTCTTTTTTCAGCAATTAGTCAGTAATAATGGATTCGTGCCATAAACATAACTGCGTGTAAACAAGAGCTTGGAATATAATTCTAATTGGTATACAATTTTACCGCTTTCTTTGGTTAAATGATTGTGAAAGACCCTTTCATAGTTCTGTGCTTACAGCATAGCCAAGTTTAGATTACGTTTGTTCAATCAGTAACTTTGGATGAGGGCAAAGTCAGCCTTATGATCAGAGCAGCCTTTCGAGAAATTTTCCTTCGGAATGTGATCAGACATGTACAATTAGATCTAAGCTAATTATAAACCCAATCGCGAGCACACTGAATGAGAACACAACGTCTATTATCGGAATCAGCACCTGGCCGTTATAATAATGACACCTATTCGTCTCCATTCAGAAAACTACTTCAACATTATGTTTGCATAAGACTTGCCATCGAGCAAAGCAAGCTGTGAAATATGATACCTTGAGTCATTCAACCGCATGATGGAACTAAGGAATGGTGTGGATAGATGGAATTGTGGAATATCTTAAGACGCGGGATGACGGAATATCCTAACATGCGGAACGCCTTTTTTATGAAACAGAAGTCTCAAAGAATGGAATCTTATATAATACGAAAATGATTTATAATCAACAGGCGAAATTAAAGGAAGCATTGGTAATCATTCTTGGAGCCCAGAGGATTGGGAAACCAGGAAGCTTTCGACTTAGCCTCTTAACATTATCATTTTCATACTACTGTTATTACTATTTTCATCGTTGTTAATACTATTATTTGTTACCATTTAATTATCGGTTGTTTTTCGTTTAAACAATATATTCTTGAATCATCCTCTAGTGGAACAGGGTACTCATAAAAATGTGGGAATGCGGGAGGTTTTTCGTTTTGCATACGAGACAAATATTCTGCTGCACTTCCTTCTAACGTTATTATACAACACCTAGTTCTTTTTAATATTATAAAAATTGTGCTTTATCCTTAAACACATTGAAAACTTTATTTCCAGCCTTGACAAGTCTTATACGACAAAAGATGACGTAATCTCTTTTATTTTTTGCCCAAGAACTATTAGTGGCCTGTTTTGTGACTTTTATTGATTAATGTCCTGTCAAAACCTAACCGCAACCTTTCGATAAAAATATGTAAATTTTCAAAGCAATAACATATAGCCAGAAGTTTATAACTTTTATATAAGCACTTAAGATGTTTCACAACGAACTGACAGCCATTTCAACAACTTATAGAACTCTAAGAAGGTTTGTCTTGCGGTCGGATTGTGCTACAAAGTGTCCGGGTTGGCCGAACAGCTGATACAGCAAAATATACCTTGGTTTGCTCCCTAGAATTTGTTCATGGATTCTGTTATTGAGCATTAATTATTCATAACCAATAAAGCGTAAATTTGAACGCGACCTCGCTATGATGAACCCTAAATTAGAGGAGAATGGGCCGAAGTTGGCCAATTAAGCTCAGTAAAACTGACTTTTCTGAGTTTTGTAGGTGCTAACTTTTTTATCACGTTTTTGAAGATTAAATATGTACCGAAAATTTGCACCTAAAATGAAGGACATTACGAAGTAGAGGAATTATCCTTCTGCACTTGAAAGATCCGTTAAAAATGGCGCGTTTCGAGCGATCGAGCCAGTGTTTGAGCCCACACATGAATAACAATACATCCGGTCAAACTAAGCAATGCCCATCGTGGAATCAACAACACTTGTTGATTTATTCACAATCGCTACGAATCTTAAAATCTTTCGGTGCTGTTACCCCTTGCCTTGACTGACTGTACCAAAAATTTTAGTGATGGGAGCACTTGTCGTAGTTTTTTGAAACAAGTTAAGAGTTAGAGTCAAAAGGAGCTTCAGTCGAGCTTTTCAGTGATGTTACTAAACCGTTGTCACAGACTTTATGGTCGGGGAGAATTCGAGTGGGAGATAGCTAACGACAGCTAAATCTCGCTTTGTTTCTATCGACCCTCAAATAAAATGTTGAAACCCTTTATTTTACAGCTCAAGGACTGACACATGCAAAATAGATAACTGGTTACTTGCAATGTTCACTCTTCCTATGATTGTAACCTTTTCATCAGAGGATCAAGGTACGGAATAAATGCTTTTGACGTTAGGGTAAACCATATTTGGCTATGAGCTAATTATGGCTGGCGTGCAGTTTTTGTCCTGTAAAGCACTTTTTATGGGCGTATTTATTAAACTGACCACGTTTGCTCTCTAAAGTCATTTTAGAAAGACAGCCAACACCATCAAACACCTGGTTATGGAATCCATCGAAGCCGTCATCAGCAGCTGGCAGACCTTCTGGGGTAAGATCTCATATTTCAACTACTTTCTGTTTTGTGAACCGGTTCGGCCGCAAGAATATTGAGTTGACTGATTAATTGCATCTCAAATGTTGGTTTAAAAGCATTTTGTTACTGCTTGACACGAGGTTAAAAAATCTGGTTCCTCTAAAGTAACTATGCTTTGAACGCCAGAAATAATCTGACAGATCTGAGAGTACTTTGTTCAGGCTTTGCATCCTGCAACCATTCTCTGCTCAGTACTTAGAATGCTAATGCTGATCTGTCCTTCAAAAGTAAATCAAGAGTTGGAAACTAAACAGGAATTTATCATTCTTTTCCATCGTATCGGAAACATGATAATTTCAAATTCTTTGTCTTCTTTTCTTTTTTGATTTGAAATTCAAAGCAAAGCTCTCGGTATCAATAAAAAAGAAATTTCTTTCGCTTGGTCTTTCTGGCCCTTCTTCCTTACTTGCAAAAAATTGAGACTGTCAATGAAAATAAATCAACTTCAAGGGTTCGCTCATTATCCAAAATCCATTGTTTCAAATTGACATTTTTAATTAAAATTAATTTGGTAGGACAAAGCGTGACCAACTGTACAAAATATTAGTGCTTTGGTCAGTCAATATAGTTTCCACAATCCTAAACATAAATGAGCAGTGTTAGCTGCCAAATACGATAGTCCTTGTTATACCCCCGCACTCCCCCCCCCTCAAAAACAAAAGGGCATTCTTCCTTCCACTTGCACAGAAACTGATTGCAACAAATTTTGGAATAGTTTAAGACATTAAAAATTATTTTTAGTCAGCACTATTTCGAAGGAAAAGAAGACGCAGGTGGTGAAAAACAATCTAAATCTTTGAGACTTTTAACTGGTACAGGTGTAACCCTAAGGCATCCCTATTTATTTTAATTTTACCAATTTTCTAAGGTTTTTTTTCTAAATTTAATTTCCGTGCTAGAGAGTTCAAACATGCTCTTAATGTGGTCATTCGATACATTAAAATACTGTCCTCCGCAGTAATACGGATAGATTTTAATTTTCTATACTACATACGCAAATACGAAAGAAAGTTACTTGTACAGTTTTTGCCCCCAATCATTTAGCAGATGATCTGAACCCAGGAGTAAAAATTCGACCATGTTCACAACCGGAACTGCTGCTAAATTGGTCGGTCTTAATTGAATTTGGACTCAACCATTGCAAAATGGCCTTTTCAAGGGGACTGAGCAAATTAAGCTCATCTTTAACCACTACATGATTTAATCATTAGAACTGGTTCTTTCGCTTTAGCTGTCTGGATAAATTTAAACTACTTACCCTTCAGACTCATTCAAGAGAAAAAACTCCATTAGATTGCCCACTTGATTTACAAATTACAAATTACAAATTACAAATAGGTTAATTGACCACTTCCTATAGGGCTTTTCAGAGCCGATTAAGGTTGAGATCGGACGTCAGCATTATCAGGCGCCTCTGGCAGCCGCTTCAGTCCATGTAACGATCTCACCTTCCCACCCATCCCACCCCAGGGGTGGACATCCACCACACAGTAATGTCGTGAGTGGGAAGTTAACGTCTTTTACCCCTAACCCTGCAGGAGACGGGGCCTACGGTTTATTTCTTCCTTATTCGAGAAGACTAGAATATCTATCCATTTCTTGATATTATAGAAAAGTAGCAAATTCTCCAGTTATTTTAAGACTACGAGTATTGGTCTGGCCGGGGCTCGAACCCTCGACTTTCCGCACAACACAATCCAGCGCTCTAACCAATTGAGCTTAAGTATAAAACGATGTTCTGTTCGTTCCCAAACGAAATTCAAGCTAGAACCACCAAACTCTCCTCTGACGCGCCAAATCCGTCAAGCGTGCACACTAATATTGCTGCTGTGTCCTTCAGACCAGGAAAAAGATTAGACATGCGCATAAGGTCTTCAAATGGCTAAATCATGGTTTGTCCCACGTCAAATTTCGAAATAAAATAGGAAATATGGCGAACACGAGCTCGGTAACGACGACATAGAGAAAGTATGATCATGAGAAAGAAAAAACACCTTTCTCTAAGGATTGTGTATCTTGAAAACCCTTTAGCTAAATTTTCTAGTTCCTTAGCCATCTTTGTTTCTTTTTTCGTCCTAATCTTCCTAATTTGTTGTTGTTGTCTTTTTTTTCAAAAGCAGCCCATACTGAGATATAAGCAAAAGCATTATCGTACGAAAACCCGAATTGATCTCAGCATAAGTAATAAAATGGTGGAAACTTTTACTTTAAAAAATGTTATCGACTGATACCTCTTTAGTTAATTACGAGCGTAAGATTAAAAGAAACAGTATGCGAATTTAACAGGATCAATATCCACATGATTACGTGAAAATTCCAGTTGAAATGAAGACTTTTTTAATAGGTAGTAATTAGGAAAGTGACATGTTTGTGATATGAAGGACTTGTATCATAAACGGAGGTTATGAGTGATGGCAAAGTGCTCGGCCTCCGTCGCCAGTTACTGCATATAGAAAAGGCTCCGCTCATTCGTCTTTCACCATTGCCAGAAATTTGGGTCAAAATGCTGGACGCGCGTGCGTATTGAGAAGTTAATGGCGGCGAAATCGTGTAAGGAAATGTATGGGATTTCCACAAAAATCCAAAATATCACAAATGCGAGTAAGATTAGCTCCGACTCGAAATATGTTCAGTAGAGATTAAGCTGTACTTCTAACATAAAATAATGCAAAAGCTGTTTGTCTACTTACTTCCAGCAAAGTCAGCAATGTTCGATATTCGAGGCTACACATTATCTCTAGTCTGTTTCAAATATAGAGTAATCCATGGCAAAGCTTAAGGATCGCCGATTTGAGGAGCAACCCTCCAGGGAGTCAACTAGCTCCGACTCGCATTAAATAAAGGGAAGTTCGAAGTAAGCAAATCGTCTATAAAAAGAGACATTTCTTGACAATGAGATACTTCCAAAAGAGCTTGAAAATTGCTTTTTTTGCTCTGTGGAGTCTGTGATCTGAGACCATCCTTGAGAACGCACCAGAAGGGAAAGCGCTAAAAGAAAAACCCTCTGCGAAACCTTCAAACTTTCGCCATATCTTTTTTTCTAATTCAGCAATGTTGGACGGGAAATAAACTCAATCCAGACCCCCTCATACTAAAGTAGAGCCTGGAATAAAAATTTTCTCGCGCGAAAATTAAGAAACAGATCAGAGAGATCTGTGTCAGTACGTTCGTTGAACTGTGTTTTGAACTGGAAAAAAAAGCCCTTTTCGAGTACGATTTGCCTAGATCTTCCCATTATTTAATGCAAGTGGTTTAAGCTACAATTTTCAAAATGTCTGACATCTTAGACGATTACAAAAAAAAGCCAGTTTGAGTTGACATTGAAGCTCAGTACAGAGTGTCCCTTGCATTACATCAGACAGCAAATTGCTATAAGTCGCTCTGCCTTAAAAATACCAAGAGATCAGTTCAAAGTTGTTTTTCTTTTGCTTTTTTCTCCATAAAGAAGGTCCACAGAACTTAAATCGTTCAATATTTTATATGGAATTTGTCTTGACCGCCATCTTTGTTTTCATCCGACTGCAATCCGCTGAAGAATGAGTGCGGGAGCAAAATTTCCTCGATTTCTGGAAGATTTTTAATTCATTTTCTTTTCATTTCCTTCTTCAGATTGCCCAGAAGGGACATACAACGACGGAAATGGCTTTGATTGCACAGGTACGTATGCAAATACGGTTTTGTGGTGTGAATGGTACCTGTCCAGTTCAATGTTATAGTGCATAGGTCTTTTCAACTCTTGATATCTTAACCTGTGTCAATTAGACGTGGGTATCTCGGAATTTTGGTTCCCTTGTGATCAATTTTGGATCTTTGGAATTATTTTCCCCGCGCACAACAGTCACTTCCACCGCATGAATAACTGTTAAAGTGCCCCTAAGACGAAAATCATTATTTCGGGTTTATTTGTTATAAAACCTTCGATCAATAACTTTTACCCCTCCCAAGTCGCCCAAAAGTCGTCCTCCATTACTTGGAAAACATGTTCTATCGGCCGGCAATCACAGCAGAGAGCTTCATCGTGACGTTAACAACTCAACGATCTTATGTCGCATTTACTTTTCAAATTCCTTTTTCTAGCTCTCTCTCTAGCTGGCTTTTACGAAATGTTTGGCAAATCTAACGAAAAATTGGCCGAATTATCTTCCGAATAGTCTGATAATAGTATGTTTCGTCAAACTATACCAATCTGAACTTGAATAAGTGACTACGGGTGGTACATCTTACTGTGTAATTTCATTCTCTCTTGAATTGTTTTGTATATGAGAACGATCCTTCGCAGTAAAGCACTATTTGAGCAATAGTGAAAATCAGACCTGAAAAAAAAAAAATTTCAGGCCTGTACGGGACTCGAACCACTGACCTCTGCGATACTAGTGCAGCGCTCTACCGTACAGGCCTGAAATTTTTTTCAGGTCTGATTTTCACTATTGCTCAAATAGTGCTTTACTGCGAAGGATCGTTCTCATATACGTCTCATAACCGCAGTTCACACATATGTTTCATATGTTTGTTGTTGTTTGAATTGTTTTCTGATTAAGTTAATTAGGTGTTTGCCTTGCAGCAGTAGCCAGGGGAACTATGAACGCCATTGTTACAATGGTAAAGTTCGGCAATACCTAAAAAACATGTTCTCGAGTATATTAATTGAACCTTACTGAAATAAATGGAATCGTCTCCATATTTCGACATAACACGTACTCAATCGAACCGTTCATACAGTATGTACCGAACCGCAAACAGATGTATTTACAACCCCACTCAAATGAAATGAATCGGACCGAATTCGTATGAGTTACACACATATCGACAACACAACATACAGAATTCGAACCACATCTTTGTTTAAATCTAATATAGAAGACATGGCTGTGCGGAGTTTATCTTTGAATGTTAATTGTATCTCTCAGACATTTTGTCATTTTGTTAGCCGGCGAAAATAGCCATTTCCGTTTTATTTTACAATCAATCGATGACCAAATGATATATCTTTCTTTCGTATTTTTAACCATAAAAAGTAAAAAAAGCAAGCGGAACGCGTTGACTTACATATCAACGAGATCGTGCTAGGTACGGTACGAGCTAAATAGGGAGGATATCTTAGCCCTAATCTTTCATCTGCGTTGTTGTCTCAAAGCAGTCCTCCTAAAAGTGTTCGTAGAAAATTGAAAAAAAAAGTCTGCTCAAATCGAACCCCTGCTCTCAGTTCTTTACTAGAATAGAACTTGAGCAGTATAGTTTGAGTGATTGTTGCAGTCTTGCAACACAAATCTCTGATTCTAACTGGTATTGAAAGTCGGACAGCCATCATAAATAGAGATTGGATCTCTATTATTGCCCAATGATAAGTTACTTTGTGAGTTTCTACGTTGTCTTTTTGACGTCACCTCCTTTCAAATCGTGCTCGGCCTTACATGAACTTACGGAAAATGATCAAATAATGGCGGCCGCGAAATGTCGAACTTCCGAAAAACAATCACTTCTATCCTCCGTAAAGAAAAATTAAAAGGGAACTTAAGCATCAAGCGTTCGTGATTCACGGAGACGAACCGGAAGTGAGATTTCGAATAATTTGCCTACTGCGCATGTCAAGAGGTCATCGTGACTTGTCACGTCGGCCGCCAAGGCGCTTGTGGCCTCCGTGCTGATTTTCCACGACCCCGAATGGTCTAGATTGTACATAGCAAAAAAAGCACAACAAAAGAGCTTCCCAAAATGGATTCGCACGAGGAAGGGAAAGAGAAGTCTTCGTAAGTACAATTTCATTTGTTTTTGTGTGCCGAGAGTTGTCTTGTCACACTTAAACTCGACGCGACCTGTTTACTTGAATACTTGCCTTTCTAGCTTTCTGCACACTCGTCTTTCATTCACAAAATCTTATTGAATAAAAATTTAGCTGACAATTTCAGTTTTTTGTTAAAACAACGCATTCATATAAACTTTTAGGAGTTTCTTTACCGACAGTTTCCTTCAGTTGGCAACCCCACATGCGACTTGTTTACGTTGTTAAGTGCAAGGTTAACAATTTAGAAACCCAAGTATGTATGTATGTATGTACGTATGTAAATCTTTATTTAAACACGGAAAATCATCAGTTACATAATAAAAACTAAGATTAATCAACTGCTTTACATGATTGTCGTGTGGGAATCCTATATATCGACTACGTTAAGATTTCGCCTAAAATGGTTAATGGATGAAGCATTCTTTAAGTTTTTGGGCAATTTATTCCATAACATGGCCCCGCTGTAAGAGAAGCTTCGTTTCAAATAATTGGTGTTTGGTTTGGACACGGCCAGCCTTCCCTCAGAGTTTCTTGTGTCGTACACAGAGTGATGCTGAGAGAAAATACTTTGCAGATATTCGGGAGCAAGGTTGTTTATAATTTTATACATCATTATGGCGTTTTGTTTCTCTCGTCGAAGAGATAGCCTCTCCCAATCGAGGGTGGAGAGAAGGTGGTTTAAGCTCGTATCAAAGGGTAATTTAGTAATAATTCTGGCTGCTCGATTCTGTAATTTTTGGAGCTTATCGCTCAAGTAGCCACTTAAACAGTCCCAGACGGGGCTGCAGTAATCAAAATGGAGAATAATCAAAGCGTTATAAATTTGGATTGCAGTTTCTTTGGATATAAAGGGCTGTACACGCTTTAGGGCGCCTATAGCTGAAGAGACTTTCTTGCAAATCTCTTCAATGTGGCTACGCCAAGAGAGTTGTGCATCTATAGTAAGACCCAAAGATTTGGTCTTGTCGACTATCTTGATAATTTGGTCAACAATTCTGATTTCTAAGTCGTTACATTGGGAAGATAGTCTTTGTCTTGAACCAATAATCATTAACTCTGTTTTAGCAACATTTAGACTGAGCTTGTTAGCTTTCAGCCAACGGCTAAAGTTATTCAATTCAGGGGTTAGAGCTAGCTCAAGCTCTGTTAGTGTCTTAGCAGATATCGTAAGATTGGTGTCATCGGCAAACATTCTTGGTGTGGCGCCCCGCAGGGAGTTGGGAAGATCATTAATGTATATTAAAAATAGCAAAGGACCCAATATGCTACCTTGCGGCACGCCGCAACTGAGGGTACGGGCAGGTGATAGTTTGCCACCGACACTACATCTCTGAGTTCGGCCACTCAAGTACGACGAGAACCACTTAATAGCTGCCAGATCGACACCCAAGTATGACATCTTACGCAAGATTATTTAATGATCAATAGTGTCGAATGCCTTAGTAAGGTCAATAAAGACGACGCCGTTTAAGAGACCATTGTCGATATTAACCGACCAAGAATTTGTTGCCTCAAGCAAAGCCGTAAGCGTACTATGTAGAGAACGGACCCTGATTGGCAGTCCAATAGCAATTTGTTATCATCTAGATAACGAAAAAGTTGATTGTAAACAATTCTTTCAAAAACTTTGGAAATTATAGGGATTACAGATATTGGTCTATAGTTGTTAGGATCCGATTTAATACCCTATTTGAAAAGAGGAGTCACTTTAGCCGTTTTCCAATCATTTGGATATATCCCCGTGAGGATAGACTTAGAGAAGATTGAGGTGAGAGAGGGTGCGATGATATAAGCAGCCATTTTCAATAATTTACTCGGAATCATATCAAGACCAGTGACTTTCTTTTTGTCAATTTTTGACAAAACGTTAGACACAATATCAACGCTCGGAATTTGTAAAGAAAACGAATGAGTAGAGTGTTCTAAATAAGACTCAGGATCAATATCAACGACAGGAATATCTTGTGCTAATACTTGCGCAACGTTTGTAAAGTGATCATTAATAGTTTCCGAAATGTCTATAGGACTACTGACTATTTTTTCATGTACCTTAATCTCCAGAACATTCGTCGACTTACTACTGTTACGTGAAGTTAGCTTGTTGATCACGTGCCACGTTTTGCGCAATTTATCTTTATTGGCTTCCAGGTTTTCGGAAACGTAGAGTTTCTTTGCAAGCTTAATTGCGTTGTTTGCCTGGTTTCTTGCACGCCTAAATTGATCCCATAAAGCAGGGTTATTGGAGGAAATTGCCTTCTTTTTAAGGAAATCTCGTTTTCGGATTTTAATCAGCAACTCTTTAGTAATCCAAGGAGATCGCTAGTTTCGAATTCTTTTCGATTTGCGTGCTGCATGTTTATCGACGCAGCAAAGGAACATTTCTTTCCATACACGCCACAATTCATTTGGATCAGAAAACAAATCGACATCGTCCCAAGGTAGTTGATTGAGTTCAATTAAGAAATTTTCTTTGTTAAAGTGTTTAAATTGTCGTGTTTCAATCCCGCGTGGGCCAATACGGCAGTAGTGAGTCTTACGTGACAAAAAAAAAATAAGAGAATGATCACTTATGCCAAGGTGAATAACAGCAGAATTTGTAACCTTCTCTAGGGAGTTTGTTATGCATAAATCAATTAAAGTTTTTGAGGTCAGAGTGACACGTGTTGGTTCAGTGATTAATTGAATGAGACCATAAGTATCGAAAATGTTTCTCAGATAAGAAGAATTAACTGTAACTGCTTCAGGCAACAAATTGCAGTTGATATCACCGAGTAAATATAATTCCTTATTTTCCGCGTCAATTTTTGCAATGATATTCTCAAATTCGCTAAATAGATTAGGTGAAGAACTTGGGGGTCGATACTAAGTACCCACTAGAAATGGTATACTTCGTGGCTTTCTAATTTCAATAAATAGACACTCTAAATTATCGCTATTTAAATCATTACGTATTCGATAGTTTAGGTTAGTACGTATGTATGTACATATTCCACCTCCATTCCTTCCGTTAATTTTACGATCTTTCCTGACTATTTCAAAGCCAGGTATATAAACTTCGTTATCACGTACTGTAGGGTCTAATTTTGACTCGTTGATATGTAAAATGTCAATTTTTGAAGTGGACATAAAAACTCTAAGTTCATCAATATGAGACAATAAGCTATTGATGTTAAGGGACGCAATGACTAAACCTCGACCAAAGATTGTTGGATAGTTGGACTTACCGCGGTCGGTACCTTTATGGACATCAGCCGAGTCGGATTCCCAGACGGCATTATCCTAGTCTACACGTAAATGGCTAATAAAATTTTGAGCTAGGCGTGTGGTGCCTTTCTTGTTTAAATGAAGACCACTTCTATTTAAGTGGCTAGTTTTTGAAATGTTTGAGTGGTCAACAAAACCCCAGTTCTTTTCGTTGCAACATTCCTTAAGAATTTTGTTCACATCAGGTACTTTGGAGGCAAGGGCTTCGTCATCTGATCTATCGATGAGACCGGATATAGATATTGTGGCCGAAGATTCGGAGTTGACTGCTTCGGCTAGGTCAATCAGTTCGACTGCACATTCACGAGGAGTATTGGAGGATCGTAAACTGTTGGTTCCATCAAGGATAATTATCTCGTCTGGGTTTCTGCGCAGTAGTGGTTTGATGTGATCTTTCATGTTTTGTGTTGTGCATCCCGGAAAGGTGGCTATCTTAGCTTGCGAGTTGTTGGACATTTTATGGCCTTGTAGATATTTAAGAGTAGAATCCCCCACTATAACAACCTTCTTCCGACGGTTGGACGGTGGATGGTCATGTTGATTCGACGAATTGAATAATTCAGTGTTTCGCACTCGGATTTCCGAGGACGAAGGAGATGTAATGTGTCCAGTGACAACGCTATTGCCATTTTGATCGCTTCTGTTTCTCTAGGTTCGATCTTCGTCTCGAAGAGCTTCAAATCTGTTACGGGTTTGAGTTATGTTGCTGGGCATTCTTTTTTCATTATGTTTTGCATTTGTACTTCTCTGGTGCGGCTTTTCGACTGACCAATCACTTGATTGTGGTTGATTGTTTTCCACTTCATTCTTTTCTCGCGTAATAATTGTTATTGCCAACTTTAAAGAAGTATTTTCTTGCTCTAATGACAGGACTCGGCTTTCAAGTAACAAACACTTTTCTTCCAAATCATTAATTGCATTGTCTTTTTTAGATATAGTGGATAATAGCTTTTCACACTTCTTTTTGTAGTCGAAGAGCTCGACACCTAGGGCATTGGCATCTTGTTTTTGAATATTTTCCCTAAGCTTTGTATTTTCTTGAACTTGTTTCTGAAGGATCAATAAATCGAGTTTTAATCCCTCAATATCGGCAGTGATTTCAGAGTTCGATCGTATCTCAGGACTATTTGGCTGAATCTTACTAACAGTCGACGTTTAAAAATTACACTGACTATTGTCGGTCTCTTGCAGTAGTGTAGGTCGTTGGATTGATTGTTCGGTAGATATCAAAGAATTGGCATCTTGCGTATCAGTTGTCTCTCTAGATTTCTTGTGAACTAATTCAAACAGCTTATCCTTTAAAGCGGGACCATCGCAGCCTTGAAAGTTCAGAGTTCTTTGTTTCTTGCAGTACCAATTGATGATGATATTCTCGTTTAAACATTTAAATTGCTTTGAGTTCCCACCAGGCGTTAGCCACTTTCCTTGCAATTTTAGAACATTTTCCACGAATTTCTTTAGTGACTCCAAGTCATTCATCCATACCAACTTTCCGTCATTAAGATGAAGATATTCTAACTCACAAGACTTTGGATTGAGCGATGACGACTCGGTTTCTAAAACATTAACGGCATCAGCATCGGAGCTACAGAAAGTCCGTCCGTCCGCCATGACAAACATGCGTTTATAAACAGATGTATAGCTGGATAACTGAACAGTTTATTACATCTACATCTACATCTACATCTATTAGTCTTGCAAAGGGGGGCCATCACGCAAGACATAAAGTAACAATGATAATTAACAAAATGAGATAAAAGCAATATGGCGGACCAAGACGAACCTCGTGCGTTTAATTATTCTTTTTGCCATGGCAACTCGTGACAAATACGTTTACATGGGAAGGGGAGGGGTGGTGTCCGTTTTCTCAACTTATCCTTAACATAATGAGATAAAATTGAGTTTACAATATTTTGCTCGCTAGCATAGGGTTAAAGTAGAAAATAATTTAAAACTGAGTCCAGCACTTACATGAGCTTGTTGATATGCATGTAAGCGTTTTATGAGGCTATTTGCTAGTTGCATGCTATACATGTAGTACTCGAGAAATCTGATTTTCAATATGTCTGGGTGGTAAAAGCACTAAAAGAGCCCAGCATAACCCTCCCATGCATTCTCTGTAAGAATTGGAATTCTTTTAAAAAATCTCATCACGCAGAACCTACAGTATTTTATGTGCCATGCTCACACTTTGACAAAAGACTTATTTTACCATGTTCTTTCAACATTCAGTGCTGATTTGATGTTATTCAGGATAAAACCCTGCGTTATTTAAGCAAAATGCATTTTGTGATGTTGAACAAATTTGGACTTGAATCACTGTTTACCAGTACATTAAATTTTCAATCACCCTAGCTGCTTCTTCTGTTATCAACAGAGAACCACCCATGGAATGGACTCCAGAACACGATATTAGACTCTGCCGAGAGCTGCTACTTGTCAACCCATTCAAAGAAAAATATAAGACAACTAAGCGTGCAAAGCTGTGGGATGAAGCACGGGCTTCACTGATAAAATCAGTGACACCATCTTTTAAAAAGAGCTTCGAGAAACGTGCAGTGCAGGAACAATATAGACACCTTGCAGATAAGTTCAAGGAAAAGATGGCCAATGAAAGAAAAGAAAGTGGAATAAGCCCTACAATGTCAGAGCTGGATACATTAGTGGAAGAGCTTGTTGAAAGAGGGCAGTCTGAAAAGGACCAACAAGATAATGAAGGTGAATTTTCCAGTATCTATAACCTGTGAGATATTAGGATTCCAGCGCTTTCCCAATCTTTCAAATTCCCTTTACCAAAAATTTTGTTTTTAGACAAACTTTATGAATTTCTGTTCCCAGAGGCAAATGATGCAACAAAACTCCCTCTGTTATTTGTGATATCCCCATGATCAGCCTGTGGTTAACCCCCATTGAGGTTGATGACAAGTGCACAACAGGATGAGAAAAATAATTTTTACTTTATGAACCTATGAAGCCTCCAAATGCTAAACATGTCAAAGGTCCCTGTTTTGTGAACAGCAAAATATTAAATTGTTTGGCTTTGTTTATGCCTTGTGATTGGCTTTTCCTGGTGATTATAATTCCTGCATGGACTGAAAAAATCTGGTATAATTTTGCTTGGTTGCCCCAGTAGGCACTCGCTCCTTCCAAAGCCATTGCATTGTGGGGTATTGGTAATTCATGTTTCCTTGCAAAACTTGGCAATTGCCCATCCAAAAGTTGTTGCTTTCTTTCTAAGTCTATGAATCTTTGATTCCCTGCTTTAAGTTAGGGATTGTAGAGAAGGCTCTATCAGGCAACACTGTAAAGCATCAAATATCCTTAATCTTTGTCACTGTGTATGCAGAACCAATTCTGTGCTGTTTTGAATTTGGAATATTTCTAGACAAGTCCATGAAGTACAAAAGGTGAGAGGAGGGAGAGGAAATGAGGTTAAAGGCACTAGAGCGGCTGGGAAAAACAGGCAAGAGGAAGAAAGACAAGGAAGATGGAAAGGGGCAGAAAAAGTCAAGAAGGAGTGGAGGTGATACAATTCAGTATCGAAGAGTAAAAAGTGAGCAAGAAATGAAGTTAAGAGATAAAGATCAAGAGCTGGAAAACAGTAAGCAAGAGGAGGAGAAAAGGAAGAATAATGCATTTTTAAATGCCATGCTTCAGCAGCAGCAGCAACAACAACAACAACAACAGTAACTTATGGTTCTGCTGGCCCAGCAGAATCAACTTATGATGAAAATTTTTGAGAAAAATGGAAAGTAACCCAAGGTCTTGTTCCCACAGTTTTTTTTTTTCACCATACATGTATCTCTAAGAATCTTTTGTTGCATCGATCATTCATTACACTTTTTTCAATGACTGCAGAAACTCTTGCACCCTAATTGTCTAACTTTTTTTGTCAATAGGTGGACAGACACATGAATTTATAATTTAAATGCAATGTTCACACAAAAGGCAAGAGCAGGCAATTTGACAATTTGTTATTGCAAACATCACTTTTTCGTGCATCTGTCCTGTTATTGATAATATAGAGCAATATTAATATTTATCGTCATATTTTATATACAAGTACAAAAGCAATTCTTGCAGTGAGATCATAGTTAGTAGAGGGGACTGGTTAGGAAGGTCGGCGAACTTAAAGAAGGTAACTCTTTGTTCAAGTTTATCGCTCGTGACGTCACACGACCGTGCACACAAGAAATCAAGATGGCGTCTTTCCATGATGGTCGATAGTCATGTCAGTCGTGTAAAACTGTCTTTTATGAAGCCAATAGCGCTAAATTCAGATCGAATTATCGAGAATCCTAAAAAGTGAAATGCCAGGAGACAATTGCTCTGTTGTAGGATGTGGCTCATGCCGCCTTTCGAAAGGAATTGGCATCTGAAAGCTGCCTACAGCTAAAAGCGAAGGCTACCGAAAATGGCGGGAACGTTGGCTCAACGAGCTAAAAAAAATACCGAGTTGTCGACAAGAACTTTCAAAACCAAATCAGTAATGACAAGTTATACACTTGTGAAAAGCATTTCAAGCCTGAGGACATAGAAATATGTAAGTATTTAGCTCCTTTTTACCTTTAAACTGCAATATCATAACAAATGACGATCAGTAAAAGCATATATTTATCAGGGCTTGACATTAACTTTTCAACTTACTAGCCAAGTGGCTGGTGACATCTCAGATGATTTTAGATGTTCAGACAATTTCAGTCAGTTTACTAACCAAACTGACTAGTGTAAATTGAAAACCACTAGCCGAAAAATGAATTTCTACTAGTCTGTGGCAAGTGGACTACCGTTAGTATCAATCAAATATCATATAAAATGAACAGAAGCTGTCCAGCAGAGGGATTTGCAAAATCAATACATTGATTTTGATATGTATCAGTATATTATTTCATTCATTATTGTATTCCCTGTGATGATATTATCAATCATATATGATGCAAAATGGACCGAAGCTGTCCAGCATAGAGTGGTTTGCAAAATCATTACATTGCTTTAGATATGTATCAGTATATTATTTCATTGATTTTTGCAAACCACTCTTCATTCTAAGAAGCTTGACTTTATTGCATCCCCCGTGATGATATTATCAATCAAATATGACTTAAAATGGACAGAAGCTGTCCAGCAGAGTGATTTGCAAAATAAATACTTTGATTTTGTTATGTATCAGTATATTATTTCATTCATTTTTACAAACCACTCTTTACACTGAGAAGTTTGACAGTGTTGCATCCCCTGTGATGATATCAACCAAATTTGATACAAAATAGAAAGAAGCGCTATTTACATATATTTGTATTTATAGGTTTCTCCATGGCGAGGGTATGCAGTATGTGATCACAGAAAGGTTTTGCCAAGACAGCTTGGAGGAATACTTTGGAAACCAAAGGAAATTAGGGAGACGAAACGACAATCCAAATATTAGGTCACTCGGCTATAATAATAATACTATCCGCATTCAGAGATCAGTTTCATGTCAAAGTGGAAACACGCCTGGTAGGAAAGATAAAAGAAAAGCCTGGGTAAATGTAAGTGATGAACCAGTGCTTAAAAGATCAGCCAAAAGATCAGTGTAATTAAAAAGGTTTTCAAAGACCTGTGAAATCAAAGGTGGTATTAAACACAGTATATTTGTAACCTATTCTCAATACATTATCAGTCTAATTATTACACTGCTATAATATTTTTTCACGGTTTTATAAAATCACTCTTGAAAGTGTTCACCCAGAAAAATGTAGCTACTGTTTCTCAGCGCTGGAATATTTTATTATAATGTGTTTTCCATAAACAATATGAAGAACTTATCGGTTGTTTTCATAGCCTTTGAACTATGTAGTCTTGAAATATGCACAGACAAGTAGCAAACAGTAAATGTTAATGTACTTATTGAATTTAAAATAAAGCTTACCAGGGTTAATAGCTTAGTCTGTCCTGACAGTGTTAACCCTGGTTCTGATCAATAGCTTTAGAAGCTCTATTTATTTCTTGGCACAATGCCTTGGATTTCAGCTGTTTTGCCTCAACTTTGTGTTTTTGTATGATGTCCTTTGCAAATGAGAAAGAACGCACCCTTGTCTATAGCTGAATTATGTTGTGCAATACATCTTTAGCAACACTGCTTGGAACAACAAGCTCACTATTAGACAGCAAGGAATTGTACGGAGTGACAACATCAACGTCGACTACAGCTCTTGAAACAATACGACTGCAATCTATCTTATGTGATGTTGAATTCGAAGTAGCAAGTCTAAAGTAGTATTCAGATTGTTCAAATATAAGCTGAGCATTTTTGGTTAAAGCTCATAGTCCACCACGGTTAAGACTGTTGATATGCTTGTGGTTTTCCAGCAAGTTCTCTTCTGCATTTCCAGCTTTCAGGGCTGACGTAGCTTGCTCATTTTCAGGTGATTTTACTTTCGCTTGAGTTAATTTTCTGGGTAAATTATGGAGCACATATCCACCAATATACTGCAAGCCAGATAGCTCAATATTTGAGAGTTTTTGTTTTTCTTTTGTCCCCTTTGCTACACCATCTTCGCTTTCTTTGCTGTGCACCAATAGAAAGTCAGCGACCTTGGTTGACAACAATGTTGCAGTAACTTCAGACATATTACCAAAATATTTGTTTGACCTGTAGACAACAGTGAGTAAAATTCAGCCTAAAACTTCTCAGCGTTGCCAGTGCGTGCAAGGGTCTTAAAAATTTTTTGAAGCTGAGAAAATTCTGCAGTGGAAGTGTTTACTCGATTTACAGCGAAGGAGCTCACTTCTTCTCTCATCTTTGCCGTGTATATTTTGTTTTTTTCTATTTTACGTTTAGCTTTTTCGATTACACTTAAATAGACGTCTGGTGTCAAACGTTTTTTGTGCTGGCTTTTTTGTGCTGTCCCCTCTACTAACTATGGTGAGATGAATTTGAAGAGGCTGTCTCTCTTATTTCCACCCGGTCAATTTCGCGTCAAAAATAATTTTGTCTGAAACTCTGTCAACAGAAAGACTTTACTTACGAAAGAACTAAATTAGATTCGGTTTGTTTCGAAATAGTTTTCTGACTGCGTTGGGGCCATAATTGTTTCCTAGTCTGTTGGGACCGTCGCAACGTCTCGAAAATTGAAAAATAGGCATATTTTGTAACATTGTAAAATATTTGATTCGCATAGTTAAGCCACCGAATTTATATCAGATTGCTTAAAAACCTTTCTAGTTCGCCAAGAAAGTTAGAACTTGCCCTCTCAATATATCTGAAAAGGCGAATGTTCGCCTTTTCAGATATATTGAGAGGGCAAGTTCTAACTTTCTTGGCAAACTAGAAAGGTTTTTAAGCAATCTGATACAAATTCGGTGGCTTAAAACGGTGGCTGAAACGAGCGTTGGTAGCCGTAAAATGGCGAAAATCAATGCCCCGAGTAGAGCCAATTGAACTTTGCTCACGAAAAGCGCAAAAGGCAGCAAGCTTGTATCAATTTGACAAATTTTTCTAAGAGGGATTGAGGTATGGCTTAAATCTAAAGCGGGACCATTTCATTCAATTTTGACATCACGGAACGGTTTTAAAAATCACCAAATTTCAAAATCCAAATATCGCATTTCGTTGCAAATTTTCAGTTATCATTTTCACCATGCGGTATAATTCAGAGTCGGTTCAGGTTAAGCTCATGATAAGTGAAAATGGTTTTGAATTTCGAGGATATAAAATCAGTTTGTGGCTTTTCATTTCCGCACGGAAAAACCAGGCTGAACTTTGTAAAAATCGCAACATCGTCATTTACGTCATGACATAATCTAATTAGGCACCCAGTGGTTAAATCCGGAATTCCACGTACACTTAGCACAAGTTAGCACCGTGTTCGATCAGGAAATCAATACAGTAAGCAAGTATTGCATGCATACATACATACATACACACATACATACATACATACATACATACATACATACATACATACATACATACAATTTTTACCAGCACGCTAGAGTGGTTCAAGTCCTACCTAAGTCGTCGTAAACAGCACACTTCCTGTGGTGATGCTATGTCTGACCCTCTCCCGATGACCTTTGGGGTGCCACAGGGGAGTATTCCAGGACCGCTTCTCTTCTTGGTTTATATCAATGACCTCCCTCTGGCTATAAATAATTGCAAGGTGACTTTGTATGCTGATGACACGGTCCTGTACTACTTTGCTAAGGAGCCACACCTGTTGGAAGAGGCACTGAATGATGATCTCTTGCAAGTTGCCCAGTGGCTACATGGAAATAAGCTAACTTTGAATCTTACTAAGACGAAATCCATGATTACAGGTAGTAATAGGAAACTTGTTAGTATTTCCTCTTCATCATTATCTATTTTTGACACTGATATAAATTCTGTAACTAGTTTTAAATATTTGGGAGTTATGTTGTCCTTAACTTTTACATGGTCCGACCATGTTGAGTATATTTCATATAAGGTTAATAAGAAACCTTGGTCTTTTACCTAGGATTAAGTATTATTTACCTTATAGTGCTCGGTTACTCTTTTATAATAGCTTAATGCTGCCTATTTTTGATTATGCTGATTTAGTCTGGGGTGACAAGGACAATGTCACACTGATGAAGGAACTGCAAATTCTGCAAAACAAAGCAGCTAAGTTGACATTAGATAGATCACTTCACTCCTCATCCACCGATGCATTAACAGTTTTGAGATGGCCAAATCTTGAAGAACGTAGGAAATGTCATCGATGTATATGTGCATACAAGTGTATTCATGGCAAAATTAATCATTCTTCGGACATTGTAAGTAAGAGTGATATGCACTCCTACAATACGCGCAACAACGATACTATAAAGCTCCCCAAAATCGAATACAAGTGGGGAAAACATCGTTCGCGGTATCACTGTTTCAAAAAATTTAAGGAGTTAGAGAGAACTGTAAGAAACTCAGTAAGTTTGCCAATTTTTAAGAAGTGTCTTTTTTCTGCTCTTTATAATTAAGTATTTTTTTAAATGAATTTTTGCAGTGTATATGTTGTACTCATTTTTATATTTCGATTTTAGCTCAAATTTCTATATTTTAATTGTAGTTTTATATAATACACATCTAGTAGTAAGGTCCTCTATGTAAACCACTGTTGTGATGGAGCTTCCTAATAAAAGATTGTTATTATTATTATACATACATACATACATACGTTAGTTGACCACTCCCCACGGGGGCTTTTCAGGGCCAATTCCCACCCATTCTACCCCAGGGAAGGGTATCCACTACACAGTAGTCTCGTGTGTGGGAGATTAACGTCTCCTACCCCTAATCCTGCAGGAGACGGGGCCTACGGTTTATTCGTCCTTATCCGAGAAGACTAGAATATTTATTCATTTTTTAATTATAGAAAGGTAGCAAATTCCTCTCACTTATTTTAAGACCTTGAGTATCGGTCCGGCCGGGGCTCGAACCCTCGACCTCCCGTACAACACAATCCGGCGCTCTAACCAATTGAGCTAACCGGAAGGCGGTTAGCTCAATTGGTTAGAGCGGCAGATTGGTTTTTATCTCTGCTCTCGTTTCAAGTTCTTATTCATTTTCAATGGCAAAATTGTTTACAATAACACATTCCGTAAGCTAGCGGAGTTCGTTTTTTTTTTCTCTGCGTATTCGAACACCTATAGGTCTTAAGGAAGTTCTAGAGTAAGCTTGAGCTTCATTGTGGACTTGAAAGAGGACAATTCAATCATTTGTAACGGAAGGTCAAATGTTCTTTGCCGAAGACGTTGAAGACGGAAAAAAATCTGACACTACTGGGAATTCATTGTACTGAAGCGTTTGTAACGCAAGGTCGAAATATTTTCAATGACAAAAACATATTTGTGAAGGTGTAGTCTGATCGTCCGGGTGAGTGTAGTCCTGAGAAGGACTGTTGTCGGTGGCAGTGACTGACGTTTCGACAACCTGTGCGGAAGTCATCATCAGAGTCAAGTGAGTGATTGTTGTCAGTAGAATGTTCTTATTCCAGTTCGTGTGAAATGATCGGTTGGTTTTGCCGTGATGTTATTGGCTGTAAGACTCAAGTGACGTAAGTCGTTCGTGATTGGTCTGTTTCGGTCTGTCGGTAAAGCTAGGTTGTTCTTTTTCGGTCGTTTGTGATGTTTATGTCGTGAATGAGTCGTTTGTATGGGGCGGGTAGTTGTTGACATCTGTTTAGGGGAGTCTGTTCTAAGTTAGTAAACCAGCTTTCCAGAGTCAGTCGTTGAAAATAGTCAGTGCTGTAGGTTAGGCATTGCGCAGAGTCCCAGTCAATGTTGTGGTTGGTAAGTCGATGGTGTTCAGCAATGTGATTGCTGACATCACCTTTCCTCGTCGCCCGTCTGTGTTCAGTCAGTCTTGTTGTGAGGTTTCTGCCAGTCTCACCGATGTAGGAGGCTTGGCAGTCGGAACAATTGATCTTATAAATCGTTCCCTGTCTGTTCCTCGGTTCGTCTTTGTCTTTAACGTTGGTTAGTAACTGACGTAGTGTGGTGATGGGTTTGTGGGCGACGCGGATATTGAAGGGTAGTAAGATGCGCGAGATGTTTTCAGACATACCTTTTATGTACGGTATGGTTGCTGTAGTCGTAGGGGTTGCGGTGTCGTTTGTTTCGGTAGTGGTAGTGGGTCGGTGAGTGTTTCGTCGGATGAAGTCGTTGTTGTAGTTGTTCTTCGTAAAAACACGGTGAAGGTATTTGTTCTCGTCGGATAAGCTGTCTGTCGAGTCACATACTAGTTGTGCGCGTCGTGTTAGAGTTCTGATAGTTGTGGCTTTGTGTGATGTAGGGTTGTAGGATGACTCGTCTAGTAATCTGTCGGTGTGTGTCGGTTTCCTGTAAACTGTCGTTCGTAATGAGTTGTCGTTGTGGCTTACCAGGCAGTCTAGAAAAGGAAGTTTGCCATTTTCTTCGACTTCTCTGGTAAACTGTATGTCAGTGTTTTGTTCGTTAAGGTGGTTGTGGAATGCGTCAATTTCGTCGTGTCGAACGGCGGTGAATGTGTCGTCAACGTAACGTAACCAAAGCGGTATCGTTTGTCGGCAAGTCGAAAGGGCGCGTTCCTCGATGTTCTGCATCACAATTTCTGCTATAACAACAGAAACTGGAGACCCCATGGCAGTGCCGTGTAACTGTTGGTAGTGTTTACCGTTGTACTGAAAGTAAGTAGACGTTAGGCAAATGTTTAGCAAGTCCATGATGTCGTCTGTCGGTAGCGGTAGTGGTTCGGTAGATTTTCGGATTGCAGTCTCAGTGCATTGTAATGCTAATTGAAGTGGAATACTTGTGAACAGTGATTTCACATCAAATGACACTAGTTTGTAGTCGTCAGGTATCTGAACAGTCTTGGTAGCGTTAATGAAGTCTTCAGTGGATTGTAGTTTATGTCTGGATTTGTCGGTTAGCGGTTGTAGTATTGTCGTCAGGTACTTGGATAGTTGGTATGTGGGAGAGCCACAGAAAGAAACAATAGGTCGCATCGGGAAACCAGGTTTGTGTAGTTTCGGCAAACCGTAGAGTTTCGGTGGCTGTGGTACCGAGCACCTCAGTCGATAGTACCGTTGGTTGTCAAAGGCGTTCGTTTTCTTGAGTGTCAGTAGTTTACTGTTGAGTTTACGTTGAGGGGCAGGAGTTGGGTCACGTTTGAGTTCTTCGTAGGTTCGTTTGTCGTTAACTAGTGCGTCCATTTTGTCGTGATAGTCAGTTTTGTCCATAACAACAGTAACTCGTCCTTTGTCGGCTGGTAGGATAACTATGTTTTCGTCGTTTCTCAGTCGTTTCAGTGCGCGTTGTTCGTCTTTAGTCAAGTTGCTGTCATGTAGTGACGTTGATTGTATAGTGGAGGCAATTCTGCTTCTGATGTTATCCTTGGTCGGCTCAGATAGTTCTCGTTGCCGAGACAGGGCCGCCTCAACACTAGATACAATAGCCTCAGTCGGTATGCGTTCAGGTGTTACTGAGTGTTTTAGTCCGTATGATAGTACGACATCATCAGCTACCGACAGACGACATCATGGACTTGCTAAACATTTGCCTAACGTCTACTTACTTTCAGTACAACGGTAAACACTACAAACAGTTACACGGCACTGCCATGGGGTCTCCAGTTTCTGTTGTTATAGCAGAAATTGTGATGCAGAACATCGAGGAACGCGCCCTTTCGACTTGCCGACAAACGATACCGCTTTGGTTACGTTACGTTGACGACACATTCACCGCCGTTCGACACGACGAAATTGACGCATTCCACAACCACCTTAACGAACAAAACACTGACATACAGTTTACCAGAGAAGTCGAAGAAAATGGCAAACTTCCTTTTCTAGACTGCCTGGTAAGCCACAACGACAACTCATTACGAACGACAGTTTACAGGAAACCGACACACACCGACAGATTACTAGACGAGTCATCCTACAACCCTACATCACACAAAGCCACAACTATCAGAACTCTAACACGACGCGCACAACTAGTATGTGACTCGACAGACAGCTTATCCGACGAGAACAAATACCTTCACCGTGTTTTTACGAAGAACAACTACAACAACGACTTCATCCGACGAAACACTCACCGACCCACTACCACTACCGAAACAAACGACACCGCAACCCCTACGACTACAGCAACCATACCGTACATAAAAGGTATGTCTGAAAACATCTCGCGCATCTTACTACCCTTCAATATCCGCGTCGCCCACAAACCCATCACCACACTACGTCAGTTACTAACCAACGTTAAAGACAAAGACGAACCGAGGAACAGACAGGGAACGATTTATAAGATCAATTGTTCCGACTGCCAAGCCTCCTACATCGGTGAGACTGGCAGAAACCTCACAACAAGACTGACTGAACACAGACGGGCGACGAGGAAAGGTGATGTCAGCAATCACATTGCTGAACACCATCGACTTACCAACCACAACATTGACTGGGACTCTGCGCAATGCCTAACCTACAGCACTGACTATTTTCAACGACTGACTCTGGAAAGCTGGTTTACTAACTTAGAACAGACTCCCCTAAACAGATGTCAACAACTACCCGCCCCATACAAACGACTCATTCACGACATAAACATCACAAACGACCGAAAAAGAACAACCTAGCTTTACCGACAGACCGAAACAGACCAATCACGAACGACTTACGTCACTTGAGTCTTACAGCCAATAACATCACGGCAAAACCAACCGATCATTTCACACGAACTGGAATAAGAACATTCTACTGACAACAATCACTCACTTGACTCTGATGATGACTTCCGCACAGGTTGTCGAAACGTCAGTCACTGCCACCGACAACAGTCCTTCTCAGGACTACACTCACCCGGACGATCAGACTACACCTTCACATGTTACCCCCGGGTTCAAACCATTTACTGAAAAACATATTTAATTGTTTTTTCGGCCACGAGAATAACACTCTTAGAAAACTTGCTCATTAGATAATATAAAATTTGTTACCTTGAAAGAGTGTTTCACTGAAAAGCAGAGATACAACTGTGGGAGGACTCACCCTAACTATCTTTAACGGAAAATAATTAGACTAGTCGTGAGTGGAAGCAGACACTGTGGCACGGTTTTCCTCGGTGATTATCAAACAGATGACATGTTTAGCTGGAGGGATACTGAAAGTATTATGCTAGAAGAAAATATGATGCATCGATCAATTCAAAGTTTTAACATCGCCTTCCCTCAGGAATTTTAACTTTTGAAGATTGGTCTCAGCCCCCTGAGCCAAAATCGTGTTCAAAGGCCCCGCCCAGGTGCTAGATCTTAGTGGTTCTTAATGGGGTTAACTTTTAGCCATAAAACGGCAAAAATTAGCCGTTAGGGGTAAAAATTGACAAATTTTAACCATGAGTCCGAAAAATAATGCAACAGTCAAAAATTTGGCATTAGGCGTATAAAAAAAAAAAAAAAAAAACTGTAACCGTTAGCCGTGAGAGCCATCCGTTGAGACCCTCATTTCATTGTCACATCTTTTGTAAAAGGCACGACCAGCAATTGATTTGACTGTTCAAGCTCCAAAACCTAGACGTTATAGTCCCTATATTCAGAGCCATCCGCTTTAAGTACCTCCATATTAAAAGATAACTGCCAGTATTCCCCTGGAAAGACTTGACACTTGCGGTTCAAATTTCCTACCCCACACAGGTAAGGTTCAAAGGACGACAGTCAAACGCCTGTGGGTTGCCCCGGATGTTGAAGCTGCGATCAACCGGTGTATAACGTCACGGACACAAATTCAACATATTTTTAACGTCAAAATCTTAAAAAAAAAAAGGAATGTCAATTATTACGCTAAGCAAAATTAATTAGATTGAGTTAACGACCACGCCTATAAAAATAAAACAAACTTGTGATCATGTGTGAGTCTTTCTCTACAATGAATTTCTAGGAGAAAAACCCAAGCACGAGGTAAAAATTTGCAAGGACATGTATCTTCAAACAAAAAATCTCAGTAAAAGAATAAACTATTGATGGAAATACCTCGAGCTGGAAGGTTAACAGCTTACTATATGGCAGGACAGTCTTGTGGTAAATCCCAGCGTTCTGATTAGTTCAGTTACTTGGTCTAGATTTTGCCATACGGACCACTTTCATGGAAGCGGTCATAAGCCGTGCATTTTTCCTCGCGAAAGTCGAAAAATGTAAACTAAAGAAGTTTTACCGAACGCCATGATAAAATATATATTTCTTACTGGACGTTTGGTTGTGTAGTATCGCTGAGTACTTTTATGAGTTCTGCCGTATTTTGACGAGCCCGTAGGGCGAGTCAAAATACAAATAACGAGTAAAACTACTCAGCGATACTACACAACAAAACGTCTGATAAGTTATTTAGTATCCAACACTCCAAATTGTTATCGTTCGCGGATATTTATTTACGGGGAGTGCGTGACAGAAGTATGCGAAGCGAACGGAATTGGCGCGTTGTTGTGTTGCTGTTTCTATTTTCTTCAAAAACTGAAGAAATTTCCTGGTTGTCCAGCTGTTTTTCTTCGTTCGATTCATCTAGTAAACTTGGATCTATATTTGCCAGCCATCCGACTCTTCGTCGTCAGAAATATGATTCAAATTGTCAGCCATTCTTTTTTTCGTAACTTCAATCCAATTCTTCGCTTGCGCGATGCGAGAATACCTTTTTAACCGGTTCTCTGAAGAACAAACACCGCGTGATATTTGTACTCGTCTATGGCGTTATTTGTACTCTACGCAGTGTGGTTGGATAATAATTAGTAATGTCGTTTGCTGGAGCTGTAGTGGAAAATACTGCCCCTCGTTCATTTTGGTACTGCCATAATTTAGGGCCAACTATTCTCAGTAGGGCCCTCGTGTTTGTTTAGTAAGAAGTTATTCTTTGTGCCATCTGCTCATTAGTCTTCCTTTGCGCAGCCTCTGTATTTAAGAAGGCTGACTCATGGAGTCTCTGTAACCAAACCACAAATTTAAAGAAAATCCGGAACAACGTGCCGCGCCATTTGACTAGACCGGCGTTTTGCACCATTTTGGAAATCTTCCTCGAAATTATTACTTTTAACAAAGAAAACCTAATAAAAAGGTTAGCTAGAAAATTGTTCTGAAAAATGCCTTACTAATTCTGCGATAAGCCCCGCGCGTTTTTCCTTTAGCATGGCTGGATAACTCTTCTAGAATGCGCGGCATCTTTGTGACCCTCTCCTTCATCGAAGGCCTAAAAAACAGTGATGCCCGGCACTGGTGATCTAGTCTGATTGCTGGAAGGTGTGTTGAGAATTGGCGCTCGATCTAAATTTTAATCTATTTCGACCTCAACATCGTTATTGCTAACAATCTTTAGGTGTTCAGAAACGACTTTACGGCACGACGTTAGCTGAAATACTGTTGACTGAAGTATCAAAAGAATCACCTTTTTCTCGACTGAGTTGTTTTAATTTGCGGACAGTTTCCAGCCCAACCAATTTCCGTGAGCTTTGTAACTAAAACCCTTAATTTGGGAAGAATGTTCTTGACTCAGCTAGGATTCTTTGTTTGTTGCAGTGATTTCAAATGGCACATAGTTTATCATACACTTATCCTCAGGTCTAGTTCACTCTATCTATTTCATTTTGTTTCCAGCTCCATACTGAGTATTCTTCTCCTATTTCAATTACTTTGTACTTTGCCTTCGTTTCGCCTTTGATCGGACTTTTGATCCTTTCCCCTAATCTTTTTTCGATAGCTATTTGTTGTTTCGTGTTCTGCCTATTGGCTCTTCTGGGTAATCCCTGCTTCGACTGAAGTTAACAAGTTTCACAGCAAGAAAAATTGACAAGAAAAATTCTCATATAAAAAAAGCTTGTTAAAAACGCTTTTCGTGGATATTCGTTGCAGTAAAATTACAAGATGGGAATAAGATAGAAATAATTTCAGCCTTGCGTGACAAATAGGCGTGGCGAATGGTCCTTCAAAAACTCTGGTTCTCGCAAAATTTTAGTCGAAATTTCGTAGGTCTCGCAGTCTAGTTTTTTCAGCGGTGATGCGAGTCTCGCAGTCTCGTTTTTTATACGAAGGTGTCTCGGAGTCTCGATTTTTTGCAAGGCTAAGGGTCTCGAGGTCCCGATTCGTTTGTTGGTTTTTTTAAAATGACATTTTCTATAAACTGAAATAAGCAAACAAATAAGAAAATGCTATGCTTAATAGACTCTTAATCAAATACTTAGTTTTAATTAACTTTGTTTTCCAGAAAAATCAATCTTTTGAATATTAACTGATTTCCCCGCTTTCGACGCGATCGCCGGAAAGCGATCGAGTGTATGGTAGTTTTAATATTTCGACTTACTTTGCCAACTTTTGCCATCTTGGGCAAACAATCCCAGGTAAAACCACCATCAGTGCGACTTGCGGCTTAGATCTTTCATAGTTAGCTATAGTAGCTTACAGTTATGGGACCGCGGGACTTGACTGGCCATGCGTGGCGTAGTTGTTTTCGCGAGGCCGGGATTGAAGTTTTACTGGTAGACAAACAGCGAATTGTCGGCACATTCATAAATACCAGCATTTATATATCACTGCACGAAAAAGTGGATTTTCACCATATTTGCTCAGTGCAAATCTAAAAAAAATTGGTGCAAACATAAGGGTGGTAAATGCCACATTTGCTCATACATTTGCACCGGGTAGCAAATGTATGAGCAAATGTGACATTTACCACAATTGCTTTGTATTTGCTATATGTTTGCACCAAATTTGCTCAGATTAGCACTGCGTAAATATGTTGTAAATCCGTTTTTTCGTGCAGTGTATAGAGTACTTACGTGATTCGTGCTTTCGCTTCCGATAAGAAGAAGAAGAAGACCTTATATCCATTTCGGTTTCTTCCATTGTTTTGAACGCTTCCACCTCAACTGAGTTCAAACACGACCTCGCGTTTTTTCTGACGACTTCCAGACAACTTGAGTTGTAAGTGGCAGCGCGTCAGTGAAAAAAATCAAAGGGAAACGACCAAGCGCAACCTCCCGACCGGAAATTAGGTCATGGCCAGGAAAAAATAGATATTTATTGACTGTTGACAGAGTTTCAGATCTGATGTTTCGTACAAGGGTTTACAAAAAAAGGATCCTTTGTGAGACTTTTGTACAAGCTCATTCTAGTTCTGAACCAAATCTGAGGCTCGCAAGTTAAGGTGGCTGAACGCAGTTTTTGATACCGGTGTTTCTTTCGCCATTTTCTCTAAAACCCTTGATCTCTCGGTCGCCAAAACTGGTAGCAAGCAAGTTGGAGCGGCCGCTGGCCATCGCAACTGTTGTAACGCTATACCCAAGACTGTTTGCGCGCGAACACTAGAATTGTAACGTTGTTGTGTTTACGTCGTAAAATTAAAATTCTCGTTTTATTTGGTCTTACCACAAGTTAACAACACAAACTATGTTTTCTTTTTGATAGTTAAGCTGACGTGTTTGCCATTACCATGGTGACATGAATAAATATAAACAGGCCTCTAAAATCGGTTTTCTTCATTTGTAGAAAATCTAGTCATTAGTTTTTCTTTATAATTTGCATGCAACGAGCTTGTAACGATACTCACAAGTTAGCACCATTTTGCAAACAATCTAACTGAGAGATCTCTAATTATCCCTTGTTGAAGGTTCTCTCGATTATCTAGAATTTCGTTTGTTAAAAGACAATTTTTTCAATACTCCAGTTACTTATTTCCTAAAGTATTTTCGTGCCAGATTTCGTGAAATTCTAATGAGTAGTTCTCAAGAAATACTCAAAGAAAAACAGACGACCTCTGCTAGCTTACGGAATGTGTTATTGTAAACATATCTTCGGCAAAGAACATTTGACCTGCCGTTATAGATAATTGAATAGTCCTCTTTCAAGTTCACAGTGAAGCTCAAGTTTACCCTAGAACTTTCCGTTTAGGACTTCTAGGTGTTCGAATACGCAAAGAAAAACATACGACCTCTGCTAGCTTACGGAATGTGTTATTGTAAACAATTTCGCCAAGGGAAATGGATGAGAACTTGAAACGAGAGCAGAGATAAAAAAAAAATCTCTCGTTGTCAGCTATGCAAGGCTAGCTTGCTGTATTAATTTCCTGATCGAAAACGGTGCTAACTTCTAAAGTGTGCTTGGAATTCCGAATTTAACCACTGGGTGCCGAATTAGATTATGTCGTGACGTAAATGACGATGTTGCGATACTCACAAAGTTCAGCCTTGTTTTCCCGTGCGGAAATTAAAGCCCCAAAAGGATTTTTATATCCTCGAAAACAACATCATTTTCACTTATCATGAGCTTAACCTGAACTGACTCTGAGTTAAACCGCATGGTGAAAATGATAACTGAAAATTTGCTACGAAATGCGATATTTCCATTTTGAAATATGGGTGAACTTTAAAGGCGTTCCGTGATGTCAAAATTGAATTAAATGGTCCCGTTTAAGACTTAAGCTATACCTCAATCCCTCCTAAATAAATTTGTCAAATTGATACGAGCTTGCTGTCTTTTGCGCTTTTCGTGAGCAAAGTTCAATTGGCTCTACTGGGGGCACTGATTTCCGCCATTTTACGGCTACCAACGCTCGTTTCAGTTTTGGTGAATTTTCCGGGATAAGGAAGTAAGTCTGGGAAAAATAAACCTTACCACGTTTCTAAGTTCACTATAAGGTATCGCTGGGCAAAATATGGAGGTTTTCAATTTTTCGATCATGTGCCACATTTTTCCATTTTCACTCGGTTAATTCAAACATTCGCTCTCAATACCCTTGAGGAGTTATTGTGTCAGCACAGATACTTAAAAGGTCAGAGAGTTGATAACCATATTTTTACTTATTTTAACAGGGCTTATGTTTCACGGAATTATTTTATAAATCGCCATACGAAACAGTTTCGTAAAAATTAACCACGCCAATTTTAATACAATTGGCTAGCAATGAGGGAATGCGCTACGTTGCCAAAAGATGTGCGAAAGCAGGAGTGACTGGGGTAGTTAAGGATGAGTCAGCTCTTTCCCTCTAGAATTTATTCAAAGAAATTAATTAATTGTCAATATCCTTCGTTACCATCTACTCTTGTACAGCTAATTTGTTGCAAAGGAACATGTCTAAATGCTTTCAGGTTCGTTTTCTATAATATAATTTTGTTCTGTCTTATTGGCAACAATTGTTAGGGAATATTAAAAAAAAATGTTGCAATAATGAGCTTTGTTGAAATGCAGATCGGTATTTTGACAATTTTCGCAGAGTTCCTTTTAATACACATTTTTGGTCAAGTCCCGCGAAACTTACTCGTTCCAGTTTTTGTGAAATTAAGTTTCCGAAGAATTAAGTAACAATAAAGTAGATGACTGAAGTTCTCTTTGTAAAACCTAGTTCCAGGTAAACCAGAAGTGTTCGTCGAACAACCGAAAACGGCTGTTGTTGTATCTTGGAAAATTAAGGACAAGAACGGTATCCTTAAAGAGTACTACGTGACTTCTGTGAGAAAGGATGACTTGTCAAAAACCCAGACTCTTGTTACCAAGAAAATGGAAATGCAGTTTGATTTAAAGGCGGAAAAAACTTATGAATTCCAGGTAGACAGAATTCTTTACTCTAGTTTAAATTGGATTAAAATTAAAAAAAAGAAACTTTCGGGAATATAGGTATGAAAAAAAAAGTTATCTCAGTCAATTGAGTAGTTGTGTAACATTCAGTTAAGTTTACTTTGCAAAAAATATAATTTCAGTTTGGATTAGTCAATAGTATTAAAGCTTTTAATATTTGATAAAAAAAAGATTGTTTAAAGCAACCTAAACTCAAGGTGTTTCTCCTATAGGACTAAATGATGTTTTGATACAGCTACTATATTCCTCAGTTGCATTGTAAAAGATAGTGACAAACAAAATAGAAGTTTTGTATGAAATAGTGAAAAACATAGGAAAGTTACTTGCAGTAGAGAAAAATATATAGATCTGTACCATAAGCTAAGCGTAAACTGCTAGTGGGAAGGTTTTACACCCTTTCCTTCATAGGAAATATTCCTATAGTTTAACAACACTCGAAGTAGCCAATGTTTTGCTCTTGAGAAAGAAATCTCTTAGGAGACTCATTGATTTCTCCTCTTCAGGTCTTCGCTATAAACAGCTTTGGTAGGGGTCCTGCTGGTGTGAAGACGTTCACACTAAGAGATCGTTAGTTTTTACATCTTTAATTTGCCAATCTACCCATAAGACTGACATAATTGCTAGGATACAGTGACACCAACCAAACCTGGTCGAAGACCACTTTGAGTAGGCTTTATCACGAGGCCATTTTTCAGTTTCTTAGACGAAAACATTAAATAAGAGTGCCTTCGTAGATAATCGTTAATTGAATGTTTAGACTTTAAAATAAAATAACAGGAACACTGATGGGTTAGCATGGTGAGGATCAACAAGTATATTAAAAGACAAACTTTTCATACGGCCTAACCGAAAAGTAGTTTCTGGTCTGATTTAATAGCTTTCCTGTCTCTGTAATAAATGAAACATTCCTCTCATTCACCCGACAGAACCAAATGTGACCATGTATCCCAGTATCATCTATGGAATGGTTGGTTTATTGGCTCTTTGCATCGCTTCTTTCACCTGTTAAAACACATACAGCAGGTCAGTGAGGGAACATTAATGAAACTCAACATGAGACAAATATTCCTGCACAGTAGCTGTCTTCTCAGTAGAGCTATAAATGTCTTCGCAAGATTTTAAGAACGTGTCCACGAGAGCACCGGGCAGTCGTGATACATGCCATCTCGCCGATTTCAATGAAACTTTGCCAGTTCAAAGGATCTACCCCAAAACTCAAAATGGCGAACTGGTTTCTGCTTTGGTTATTTCCGGGGGGAGATAAACCACCCCCCCCCCGGCTTTTCTAGGTTTTCACTAAAAAATGGCCTCAAAATAGGTAAAACGTAAGAAGCTCTTACCGCAACTGTATTTAACAAGTTGGTACATACATATTGGTACATCCTTCATAAACGTTTGATACAAGTTTCAATCGATTTGATTGACGGCTTGTCAATCAACAGAGGTGAATAAAGTGTGTTTTTACACTTTTTGATTCACTCAAGTATATGGTAACTTTGAGGTCAAATATCTCTCCTTGCTCGAAAGATACAACTCTAATTCGAAAGCCCCTTTCTCGTCTATTATTTCATCTCTGGAAGTCATTAAAAAAATCTTTGGGTACTGCCATATTTTTGTCTTTTGAAATCTGCCCCTGTTAAAGACTCTCTCAACTACACCTGTCACGCAATTCAAGCTGTAGGCAGCTATTCAGGCAAGTATACCATCACTTTAAAGCTAGTTAAACAAGATAGTTAATCAAGGAAGCTAAGAAATGTAAGCAACTTTCCAGATTCTTGGTAGAAATTGGAAATTTCACGTTTAAAGAGAAGCATGTAGGCGAAATATTGATGGAAGAATCGTACCGTTTCTCCCTTCTTTTTTTTTTTTTTGGAGATTTACTAAAAAAGAGGCAAATGTGGCTTTCTTACGGCAAAAAACATTTATTAGTCTTTGATCTGATTTTTATTATCAGAGTTTACAATCAAGAGATTGTAACAGGAGAGGAGATTTTAAATTCATACATTCAGCTTGCTTGTTAACATACAAGTTCCCGAGTACAACAACTTCATCTTTTACACATAGTGGATGACGAGAAACTCTGCTGTCTCGCTTGAAAGTGAGATATTAATAACTCTATCAAGTTCATAAATTGCGTTATTTCTCCAGGTCTTCTAGGTCTCGTTTAAAACATTTCTGTATGCTCCAAATGGGCCTGCAACACACACTTCCGCTGCTTTATTATCACCGTAATGCAATCAATGTTTTTTTGCCGGAAACTTTTGTAAATGACAAACTAGACACGTTACATGTACGAGTACGTTATGTGTTGGAGGGTTAGAGATGTTATCGTGACCCCAAACACATCCATACACGTTCATGTAACGTCTGAAAAATGTCACGCAAGTACAACACCTTAGGCATACCTTGCGTCGTTGCGAATGCCTTCCGTTTGCTTCACCAAGTCTGTGACCTCCAAACACATCACGTAATCATGCATGTAACGTCCAAAAAATGTCACTGACGCACAACATCTTGGGGATACCTTAACGCTTGTTTCACACTGTGCGCACAGGTCGAAAATAGATGTATAAATAAGTAAGGTTTACCAGTTTTGTAAAAACTCCTTGATGAAGTCTGCTATTGTCAGACGAAACGCGTAGAAGATTAAATCAAGTATGCTCACTAATTTATCATTCAAAAAAAAATTTCGATTAAAAAGAACAAAATAAAACTGTCCTTCTATTTCTTTTCATTTTCTGTGATTGGTCAAGGAAAGTCGCGCCATTTT
>NC_142526.1:20106073-20158573 GCF_964205215.1 Stylophora pistillata
ATCTAGGTATCGTTCTCCAAACATTCAACCCTGTATCCTCGCACTTTCGTGTTCATTAATATCCTCTGCCAAATGTGATGAGTAACGAGGAAAGCGTAAATGAAAATAAAGATTGTAGCCGTTAGACGGTAGACGATGAGGCCTCCCTAGGTAAATTTTCAAAATAGAACTATAAGAATATAAACTAAACTTGGTCTACAGACTTAGCACGAAACGTAAATTTCGTAAACTTGTTCGGCAAATTTAAGCGCCTAATTTAATTCATCGCATTTCCGAAACCAAACGAATCGAAACAAAACAAAGTACAACGAAGCAATTCAAAGCAAAGTGAAGCAGTAAAAGACAATGGCGGCTGAAACATGCTGTTACCACACTAGCCTTCGACAGACGAATAAAAACCCTTAAAAAGCGAAGACATACAGAATAGGAAATACAGCCTACCATACGAAACAAAAGAAGCACATTATATAACATTGATTTAAAAAAAAAGATACAAATACCCGAAAACTAGCCTAAGAAACACACGAGAAGCACGAATAACGATAATCCTAGTGCCCAACCATGTCTTATCTATGTGATCTGTTCTCTAGACATATGTGAACTTGGTAGTCTACGAAGACCATGATTATATCAACTTTGATGTGACAGACAGTGATAAAAGATGTCCAATTTCTATAATAAAGACTGGAGCGGGGAAGTCCGGTGCATTTAACATAGTTTCAATTATGTTAATCTTTCATCTTCTCTATTGTAAATCGGATAAGACAAGATATTGTTAAAGATACTGTATTATGAACTTTAAACAGTTTTTCTCGAGATTTCATGAAGAATGTTATTTTTTAATTTGAGGTTCCTTCCAGAAATCTGCTTGGTTACATGCTTCTTGTAATAGCAAGTTGCATAAACATTCAAATGGGCAACACATATAATCGTATTTTGATTTATTTAAGCGTAAGAGCCCCACGTAATTATCTTCGTTCCATAGTTATGATTTTTCCGAAGCTGCATTGTTTTGGCTTCTTTGTTTTCTTTATTCTACGTCTCGCGTAAGCATTATAGGTTTTTACACCGTGAATAAATACGAATTTAAAGCACATACCCAGAAGCTCCGGTTACCCTTTAGAGTGTTATAGTGCAGTTAGAGTTATAAATTCTGATGTGCTTTTCTATGGCGGGGATAAAAATTAGATGGTGGCCGAAAACGCTGGATTTCATTTTCTCGTAAGTCCTGTATTCCAGTAAAGAGCTTTACCGAAGGAGTAACTGGGCTATGACAAATAAACTTCCCATTAATGTAGAGAAGACAAATGTACTGATCGTGACTGGCAAAAAACTTGAATCCAAGTTAGATTTTCAACCATCAGTGAAGTTTAGTGACCATGGACTAGTGAAAAATGTTTCTAATGCTACTCTGTTGGGTTTGGACATTGATAGTCACGTATCGTTTAGTCAACATGTTGATAAAATTTGTCACAAGCTTTCGTAGCGTATAGCGCTTCTCAGAAAAATCAGAGTTCATCTGCCTCCTAGGCAAAGATAATTGTATTAAAACTTAATAATTCATCCTATAATTACCTACGCTAGTGTTATCTACAGCTGGTCATGTTGTGTTAAGAGTCTTTGAACAGAGTATTGAAGCTGCAAAAAAGGGCGGCTAAGGTGAACGTTATTCTGTCTGCCGATAGAGATTCGCCATCTGTACGTTTATTCAATAAGTTAAAATTGTTCCGTTTTATGACGTTAATAAGATAAGCTGTTGTTCTATTGTTTACTTATTGAAAGTACCTTACCTAATTACTTAATTCAAAATTTTACTGTTAATAATCAATTCCACTCTAGAAATACTAGGTATGCTAAATTTACTTTAGTTTTTCCTAAGTACACACGCGAAACAGAAGGTGGAAAGTCTTTCTTAGTCAGAGCTTGCAGACTGTGGAATAAGTTGTCTTTAGAATTAAGACGTAAAGATTCTCTTCCTGCATTTAAGAAGAGTCTTTTAATGTAATTTTTTTTATGAACAGTGTAGTTTAAGTCATTTTACTATTTAGCTTAATATTTTCTCTTATTTTTAATTGAGGACCACAAGTTCATTAGCTTTTAGCTATTTAGCGCGACCCGGCTATAAATAAAGTGTTTACTTACTTACTTACTTACTGACTTACTTACTAGTAACGGCAATGATGTCTGGTGTAAATGTACGTGTGTGGTTGATCAAACAAACCAGCCCTCTAGCTATGCAATATCAAGGTGTCCGTCATTATCAATAAATTTCAATCAAAATATTGCAGTTTTTGAAAACTGCAGCGGAAGTCTCCAAGAAGATCTCACTGTAGTTGCAACATGCTTAACTGACTATGCTTAGTCCTAGCGTTTTAATTAGATACAGTGCTGACTCAGCTCCTGCGTTAACTTCTAAAACAACGGCTGTGAATGTTCAAATCAAACTGACCATATTTTGGTCTTGAAAATTCTCGATCTGTTACGAGGTTGGAAGAGACATAACGGGAGTTTAAATGCCTTCCAAAGCCCTTAGACTGCATAATACCCTAAGCACGTCACTTTGGGTAATTTTTAGGTCCTAACAGGTTAAGGATTCTTGCACATCGCGCTAAACCTTTTCGCTCAATGTATTCCTTTTTCCTGAGGAATCTATCGAAATAGATTTTGGTTCGACTGTCATAAAGCTCTCAATGTATTGTTAGTATTCGCTATACCATTAAAGGATTGTTTCACTACGTGCCCGTAATGTTTATGTATGAGTGCAGACCGACGCTAACACTGGCGTAAGTCTTCATTTACCGAGCATAACGCGAAGGAGTCTAGTACTGTCAGCTATTTCTGTCTGGCTCGGTTAGCTTATTGAATACAATCTTTAAACGAGCAACTGGATGGTAGTCGAATTGTAAATCGCAACTACTGTACAGGTACGTATTAATAATTGGCGGGTCACTGATACAATTTGGAACGGAGAGATAGTTGTTTCATGATTAACCAAAGCTATGCGCAGATTCTTTGAATTTGCTTCCTTCAATTTATTCCATTTGGTCCAGGGTAGAAATGTCTCTGAATATATGACAATTACCTCTACTTGGGTGCAGTTTAACCACTCAAAAGATCGAACACTTCCAATTACGAGCCAACTTCCTTGTTACATTAGAATTATCGGTTAGTACCGACCACTATGGATACCAAAATCGGATAAATGTTTTATCGAACACCAGTGTTTCAGTCGATAAAGCGGCCCTAAACCTGAACTCTACGGTCGCCACATTAAAGACTGCATCGGCGCTACCTCTTCTAACAGGCAGGAGCTTACTCAATTTATAACCGCTACCAATTCCTCTCACTCGGCTCTAAAATATACCAGGAAATTTCGGACACTTCTTTGGCTTTTTTCAGATATCAAATATTTAATTGAAGGCGATGGTTTGATGCACTGGAGTGCACTACAAACCCACAGACAAAGTTACTCGTTGAATTCATCTTCGCATCCAGCACGTGTCAAAAATTCCATTCCTTTTTCTCAGTTTCATAGACCCCGTCGTTCATGTAGTGACGACTCTCATTTTTCCGACAAAACACCACCACCACCGCGCCCCAAAAATTGATTGACGGTCAGCACTACAAGAGTCACAAAAGGAAAACACCTATTACACTCAATCCATTCTTACATTTTACCCTCGCAATTACACAACTAAATAGATCATTTTTAAAAACTGTGAATTACTTCAATATGATCCAGAGACTGGTACTATCTTTTTACAACCTCTACTAATTTCATTGACACACGACAAAACCATAGGAAATTGTTTAGTCAGAAGTTCAGTAAAAACTGGTAACCAACCCGGAACTTTCAAATGCGCTCCAGCATGATGCAAACCTGTCCTTTCATCATAGCGTCGAGAAAAGATCGGAACCCAAGAGATGTATTAGGATAATAAATTTTATAGGGAAATATCTAAGTTTCAATATTCCTATGCATTTGAAATTCCCTGGTGTGTTTCGGTAATCAAAATTATTGCACTAAGAGAGTTTTGGTTTAAAAAGAGAACGAAAAAGATGTCGATATGAATTTTTTCACTAACTATGGTTCTTGAATGCAATCGAAAGACAGATTTCAGAATTCCTTTCTCCTTTCCAAAGTTATACTCATCACAGATATCAAGGTTTGTGATCTTCGGAAAGAGACTACATCTTCGGTATGAGAATAAGGTAATTTGGTTTTATCAACTTAGTAGATAATGTAAATTGGCCACCGTAAAGGTTTAAGAACTGACCTTTCGAGTGCGAGCCCTTCGTCAGAGCAAAAATAAAATGAGCATGCTTCGATACAAACTTTCTAAAGGCGTGAGGCGCAATGTTACCTTACCAACAGGTTTTATCAAAACGTCGCAGAGTCGTACGTCTGTTTTCTCAAATATTATCCTTACGTCATTATGGCTGCTTCAGGGTGGAAAAGTGGAATCAAGAATTATACCGTTTGAATCAGAAGGAATACCGAATTTTCGCATGAATTATGAATTACGAGATGAATCATAAAAATCGAAAATATGGATACGAATCATTGACCGAAATCACAGATTTCGAAGGTCAAATGGTTCCACTTTTACCACGAGGCTAATGCATACACACTAAAATCAAGCGCTTTGTTACATAGATGTATTGCTCAGATACCGACCTGTTTTCTTCATAGGGTATTTATATAAGAGGCTGACAGAAAGGAAGAAGTAGAGCGAGTGGACAATATCAAGGCCGGAAGCTGGTGGATCTCTTGGGGTATGTTCCTTCCGTACAATGATTCTATAGTTAAGATTGCAATCCTAACAATCCATTTCCATTTTGCTTTAAAACATAACCAAATTAAAGCGCGCTCTCTGATTGGTCAATTTGCCCATTTGCCCATTTGCCCACGGTCCCATTTGCCCATTGGTGTACGCTGTTGACGTGGGCAAATGCAAAGACTATCTTTCCGCGCGCGCTTGTTATTTCTGGTCACGTAAGATTTGTTAAATAAAAGGGAACTCTTTATTTACAATGTATCAATGTTATGTTATAAAACAAATGGTAAACACCACAGCGTACACTATTGAGTTATGGATGCACTTGGGGGGTATGCTAAGCACTCAAGAAGCTAGAGTTGCTCTCGGCTATCGCCTCGCGCGACTCTTACGCTTCTCTCGTGGTTAGCAACCTCCCGCGTGCATCCATAACTCAATAGTGTACGCTGTGGTGTTTACCATTTGTTAAATTGTATCAGATGTGAAATTCTAAAGAAAATGGAATGCTTGAAAAATACATATTACATAGATACACGCATATGTTGTTTGCTGGCTGTACTGTCCGTATTGTGAAAAACGGTCAGTGGTTCGAGTCCCGTACAGGCCTGATTTTTTTCAGGTCTGATTTTCGCTATTGCTTAAATAGCGCTATCTACTGCGAGGATCGTGCATCATACGTATCTAATACCGCAGTTCAAAATATATGAACTTCATATATTTCATTGTATCTGATTTATCACTTTCACGGGTTTATTACGAATCAACTTAACGGCCTGCTCCCAGTTGGCTTGTTAGCTCAATTGGTAGAGCGCTGCACTAGTATCGCAGAGGTCAGTGGTTCGAGTCCCGTACAGGTCTGATTTTTTCCAGGTCTGATTTTCGCTATTGCTTAAATAGCGCTATCTACTGCGAGGATCGTGCATCATACGTATCTAATACCGCAGTTCAAAATATAAGAACTTCATATATTTCATTGTATCTGATATTAAAGTTGTGTTGATGAGAAAATTTCTTCATTGTCATCTACATTTGAACTTGGCAAATATATGCATTTAGGCGGCCAAACCATAGAAAATATTCATTAGATGGGCTCTTTTCTGTTCAGCTCTAGCATCTGGGTATTGCTGCTCAGTATCATGATCCTCGTCATCCACATCAAGGAAGTAACCAACATCAAAATCATTATTAAGTAAACAGAAATTGTGCAAAACACATGCAGCAATTATATTGTTAACTTCCAGTTCAAGATCAAGATGATCCAGAAATAGAAGCCTTCTCCATCGCCCTTTGATATCTGAGAAGAGATACATACTTTCTGACGAAGCGAAGAAAGGACTCTGTTAAACGTACCTTCTTTGATGGACAGTTAAATGGCCATTGTCTCTGTACGGTCTTATGAGCCACCTAAAGGAGGATAATATCAAACATGTTAGCTCTATGTAATCTCAAGTCCATGAATTATGCATGTTGTAGATACATGCGGATCACAATCAGAACAACAAATGCATAAAGCAGTCCATTTCTTCTAGAACTGTCATATCAAAAAAGCTACACTCTCCGAATCAGTTGAAGAAAGTAACTAGGGTATTAGCTGAAAATTAGGGTTTCTTGTATTTCAGTTTGCAAGTGTTTTACTAGGATCCTAGTACAACAGTTCAGCTTGAGACCAGAAATTTGATTCATGATTACCTTAACAATGGATACCCTCCATCCCTCAGTAAATGAGTATCACCAGGAAATTTATGTGCAGCTGTTCGCTACAGCTCAGAATATGAGTGCCATCGACTACACCAGTGACACCAGGGAATCACCCTTCTTCCTCAAAAGATTACTTTGTATCTTGCATCCGACTTCCTGTAAAATTTTGCTTTCAAAATAATACATCAGTCATGTTATTTTGACCCTGATTTCAAATTAAATAATGAAACAGGTGCTCTTATTTGCTTACCATGACCGTACCAGCTGGCCATTTGATGTATTACCCACAAAAGTTAATAGTTGCCTGCACGACTCTTCGGAAAACCCTGTCAACACTGCTGGATGTGAGGTCGAAACGATCTGCTACAGCCCGAACCGGTTCTTGATTGGCTATCCTCCACAGAAACGCTAGGATTTGCTTTTGTGGAGCAATGACTGGTCGTTCAGACGAATTTCTCGTTGGTATTTGTCCAGTTTGCATTATTTCTCGCGAGAGAAGTTTGCAAGTTTCTCTCGTCCTGCGGAAATAATACTTGAACTCGTCGCGTAAATATCTAGGCAGAGTTTGCTCAAGATAATCTTGAATGCGAGTTAAATTTCTCCGCATGAAGCAGCATGCAGCACCTAAAACAATCACTTCATCACAGTCTTCCAAATATCGCCGAGTAAATGGAAGTCATCTTGTAACTCAAAACCCAAGAATAGTGACCCTAATCCACCATTTTAAATCTTGGTGGGAAATGTGCCCGAGTGGGAATGGAACGAGATAGTGTCAGTTAGGTGGAAAATACCGTTCCATTCGACATACGAACATTTCGGTAATTAAAACCGGAACTTTTGGTTGAATGGAAAGCGCCCAATTTATGTGAACTTCGAACTTCGTTGCTGAAAAATCATGTCTAAAAAACGGAAAAGAAATCAAAGATCGTGCAGATTGTTTCTGTTGGTATTTTTACCTTGATCTATAGTTTACTACTGTGGCATATTTTGCGCGTTCCATTGCCTTAATATGGCAAAATGACGTAGTAGTGGAATAACAACATGCCTTATCAAACCTAAATGGGACGCGACTGCATAGAAAAGAAAGGTGCACCATGGACAACTAAAAGTTTTCCTGGCTGTAGACAACGTCTAGCTTAGAAGTGATCAAAAGGTTCTGTCTCCGTCCCAAGCACACTTGAAACAGGTTGATATTGCTACTGAAACTTCAAAGAACTGTTCATTGCTCGGCGGAAATATCCTGAAAGTCCAATGGATTGAAATGCTATTTTACTGATTTTAAACAGTGGCACAAATCACAAGATAGTCATGATGGGAACCCAAGGTACTCAATCTGTGATGTCACCGGCCAACAACCAAACACCTGGCTTAGAAGTAATCCTATCACAGTCCCAAGTACAGTAAAAAGGGTTGATATTACTATTAAATACAGTATAAGTAAATGTACAAAGCTTGGCGGAGATAACAACTGTAGAGAATATTTCGACTTTTACCTGCATCAGTCTGAGAATCCAGCGGCACCTGACCCTCTTAGAAAAAATGCCAGTTATGAAAAAATTGCCGAAATAACTACGCCAAACCTTGATTTCACTGTTAGAGAAGCAAAAACTTTTATTGTCGACGTTAAAGGAATGCACATGGTTCTGGCTATAGTAAAGGAGAATGCAAAGGTAATATCATGGCTCGCAACCTCTCGATATTAAGTGCAAAAACAACAAAGTCATTTAAATTGCAACGCAATTACAGTTGGCATATGCATATGCAAGATACATAGATTAAGTTCAGCCTTATAACGGAATCCCAAATGTTTCTTTCTTCGCAGGTCAAATTATCAGTTTCGAAGTTAGGCCCTATCGACATTTTTTTTAGACTCATTGATTTTGTGCGTGAAGTGGTTTGAGAGTAAAGGCTTTGATTAATAATTTTGTCTTTATATCAGGTTATTTTAGAGTTGATAACTGCTCCCAATTAGCTTGCAGTATGGCTTGATATGCTAAAAAGGGAAAGAAAGTAAACATTATCGTCATTACTTAAACGACTAGAATATGGGCTAGACATTTCTATTTAAACAATAGTGTTTCTAACAACAACAAACATATGAAACATATGTGTGAACTGCGGTTATGAGACGTATATGAGCACGATCCTTCGCAGTAAAGCACTATTTGAGCAATAGTGAAAATCAGACCTGAAAAAAATTTCAGGCCTGTACGGGATTCGAACCACTGACCTCTGCGATACTAGTGCAGCGCTCTACCAATTGAGCTAACAAGCCAACTGGGAGCAGGCCATCAAATTAATTCGATATAATACGCTCATATACGTGCTCATATACGTCTCATAACCGCAGTTCACACATATGTTTCATATGTTTGTTGTTGTTTGATTTATCATCTACGGGTTTATATCGAATTAATTTGATGGCCTGCTCCCAGTTGGCTTGTTAGCTCAATTGGTAGAGCGCTGCACTAGTATCGCAGAGGTCAGTGGTTCGAATCCCGTACAGGCCTGAAATTTTTTTCAGGTCTGATTTTCACTATTGCTCAAATAGTGCTTTACTGCGAAGGATCGTGCTCATATACGTAATAGTGTTTCTGTCGAGGAACTATCGGCTGATAGTTACCCTGCGGAAATTTGATGTTCTTAAAACAAATACTTGCCCGAGAAGCGAAGCTTCGAGGGCAAATATGCTAGTTTTAAGAACATCAAATTTCCAAGGGGCAACTATCAGACCGATAGTTCCGAGACATAAACACTCTATTGTCTTTATCGTTCACCACTAAATTTTCTTCCGCGCGCCAGATCATTTAAATATTTATTCATGCTTACAGCCTGTCACAAATGTCAATCACTCGCAACCGTACATTGGCTAAATAATAAGTTATAACTGTCAGAATTGAAAGGTTACTGTTTTTCGAGATCTGCGTAACTTTGCGGCCGTAAAACCATTCAAAATTTTCACGGATGAGTACTATCCATCCGGGTATTTTCCGCGGACGGGCACTATCCATCCGGGCATTTTCCGCGGATGGGCACCATTTAAACAATAGAGTGTTTCCGTCGAGGAACTATTGGCTGATGGTTGCCTCGCGGAAATTTGATGTCCTTTAAACAAATATTTGCCCGAGAAGCGAATCTTCGAGGGCAAATACGCTAGTTTTAAGAACATCAAATTTGCAAGGGGCAACTATCAGACCGATAGGTCCGAGACATAAACACTATATTATCTGTATTGTTCACCACTAAATTTTCTTCCGCGCGCCAGTTGAAGAACAGTAAAAACCCACCAAAATGCAGATCAATCAAATATTTGTTCATGCGTACAGCCTGTCACAAATGTCAATAACTCGCAACCAGGATTGAAAAGTCAGTTTTTTCGATCTCCCTAACTTCGCGGCCGTCAAACTATTCAAAATTTTTGACGGATGAGTACTATCAATCTAGGTATTTTCTGCGGACGGGCAATATCCATCCGGGTATTTTCCGCGGGCGGGCACTATGGGCTGATAGTGTCTCTCAACGGATAAACACTATCGCGTCACGTGATCGATTTAAACCAATAAGAACCGGAGAAAATGTAGTGGTGAGCTATAAGGGCTGATACTGTCTCTCCACGGATGAACACTATCGCGTTACGTGATCAATTTAAACCAATAAGAATCGAAGAAAATTTAGTGGTGAACTATAATGTAAAATAGTTGATGAAGTCGAAGCCCGAATAAACTATCACGCGGTAGTATAGTCGACTTTGACCATAGACTATGTCGTATTTTTTGTGCTCGAACATCAAAAAGCCTAATGTATTGCCAAGAATGACTTGTATCTCTGAAGGAAAATTTAACTGCCGTGATGATATTGGCTTCCTCCACTTTCTCAGATAACCCATAGTGAAATAGTTAAACTGTCGAGTTCAACTCAACACTTCCGTGTTTCTTTAAGATGGAAGAAAAAAATGGGTGTATTTTATTGAACTTTCAGATTGTGCAAAAGATAAATACAACAACCAGAATGGCTTTAAATGCTCAGATACGGATAAAGAGATTTTTTGACCGTGAATTTCGCAGATTTTTCCGTTCAAGAGTGTAATGCACGAAAAATTTACTTGGTTTGAATGGTACCTGTTCTGTTGAACTTAAACGGTTAATTCGAGGTATCTTGCTATCTTGAACTTAAGACTGTGAGTGCCTCGCTATAGTCAAGGAGATCTCGAAGTTCTTCTTCACTTGGGATCAACTTTTTTACATGTTTGTAAGATATTTGCCCCAACATATTTATCTTGAACAAATTTCGAACAACGCAAAATTTTGAACAACACAACTCCGTATCATAACCATATATCATAAATATATCCTTAAGAATTGCTCAGACAGACTTACATGAAAAAGTTTTAATACATGTCTTAAGGAGGACTAGGTTATGGCTTATCTCAATGCGAGGTCGTATACACTTCATTACCGAGGCAGGAAAAAAGACATTTCATAACATGTTCTAATTAGTATGTGTGTGTTTAGTCATACCACCAGCCCCAAGAATTTTCCAAGTTATTTTTGTGAACAAAAGCGCATTGGAGTTAAAATGGCAGCCTCCCGCAGTAGCCGGTGATCAGACCCACGTATTATATCACGTCGACTGCCGTAAGCCGTGTGAAGGTGAAAACAACAAGAAATGCGGAGATAAATCTTGCGAGAGTGACGTTATCTTCATACCAAGAAAGGATGACTTTAATTTTTACCCACGTTAATGTTGGAAATCTATCTCCATTAATAAACTACACCGTGAAAATCTACGCCAGAAACCGAGTAAGTGAAGTGGCGAAAAGAAAACACGGAATTGAGAAAAACTATGCGGAAATAATTGTAAGGATTAACAGACCTCGCGCCTGTTTCTCGATGGACCCGGTAACTCAACGGACCCGAAAAGATTATTTTTGTTTGCCGTACTTTATTCAAGATCGATATTAGTGACTGTTTGAATTTCAAACAATAAAGATATCAAGAAACGAAAAGGATTGAACTTGTTTTAGAAATAAAAAATTAACATCCCTTGACTTCGGTTCGATTAGCGAGGCTTTCGAGAAACAGACCCAAGGTGAGCAAGTTCTTGCATTAGATAGGACATCACACCCATCGGTTCAAATCTAACAGTTTATCTCTCATGCATTGTGCTCAAATGAAGTCCTGTAGAATTATATCCTTTTAACGCTGATGAATATGAAAGTTCTAAAATTCACTCGACTACTTCATAAATTTTAAAGCAGCAACATCAAACATAAAACAATGCCGATACGTTTCATGCCTCTTTTGCCTTTAAAAGAAAAAAGAAAAACCTGTCTGTCGAAAATTCCACTGACCTAAACAGGATGATTTTTAGATCATTTACATGAGAAACGAGATATCACGCGCTTTAAGGAATACGTATGAGGCACCATCCTCGCAGTAGATAGCGCTATTTATGCAATAGCGAAAATCAGACCTAAAAAAAATCAGGCATGTACGGGACTCGAACCACTGACCTCTGCGATAATGGTGCACCGCTCTACCAATTGAGCTAACAAGCCAACTGGGAGCAGGCCGTTAAGTTGATTCGTAATAAACCCGTGAAAGTGATAAATGAGATAGAATAGATATATGAAGTTCATATATTTTGAACTGCGGTATTAGATACGTATGAGGCACGATCCTCGCAGTAGATTGCGCTATTTATGCAATAGCGAAAATCAGACCTGAAAAAAATCAGGCCCGTACGGGACTCGAACCACTGACCTCTGCGATACTAATGCACGGGTTTATTACGAATCAACTTAACGGCCTGCTCCCAGTTGGCTTGTTAGCTCAATTGGTAGAGCGCTGCACTAGTATCGCAGAGGTCAGTGGTTCGAGTCCCGTACAGGCCTGATTTTTTTCAGGTCTGATTTTCGCTATTGCATAAATAGCGCTATCTACTGTGAGGATCGTGCCTCATACGTATCTAATACCGCAGTTCAAAATATATGAACTTCATATATCTATTCTATCTCGCTTTAAGGAATGTTTTTTTTTTTTTTTTTAACTAAAAGTTATATTATTGCATTGCGCAATAGAAAGTAGTTATATAAAGTCTAGTTAAGCTATGTTGGACAGAAAAATCTGGGGTGCACCTGTTTCACATTTTCTCACAGGCTAACACCCACTATTTCTCAATTGAGGATGTAGGAAGTAGTCGAGTGAAATGATCGTCTGGGCCGTCTGAGCCGTCTGATGCCGCTTATTTGAAGCATTGTCTGGAGCAGCCAATGAAATCGCTTTATGGAATAATCCACGTTCGCCTGCGAGTAACAAATCCACAACGTGCCGTCTGGTAAGCCTTCAGCGAGATAGTGGTTGTTCTTCGTGAGGAAATACGATGGCGAAACGTACTCGTATCTCAGATGTACAGAGAGGTGTTTTAGAGCGGTTTTTCGAAGGAGGGATGGTTGGAACGGGAGCCATATACAAGGAGATGGTTTTAAAAGCGCCAACGGACACTGGTTCGACGAAGGCACAAGTCGAGGTAAGTGCCACTTTCCTTGCGCGGGGAACAGGTCACTCTTGCGTGACGCGCGCGAGAGAAACGTGCGAAAGATGCGCGAGATCAAAAGATGAAAATTCAAAACAAAGATGGCGGCGTGTGGAGTTTTTTCTTCTTTTGTGAGAAGTTTACCTAAGAGCTTGTATTTGGTGTGTTGAGCGGCCACTATGAATGCAGGAGATAGAAACTAAGATAAGAAAGAAATTTTCAACCGATATGAAATCCTGCGACGGTGAAAAAAGAAGAACTCAAGTGAAGGATAATCTACCTGAAGTGGAAGAAGACTTTGAAACTTAAAGGAAAATAATATTATATAGCCAGAAGTCATGTGTAGGATTTTTAAGATGAGCTCGGGAGGCTGTCTTTGACGGCTGTTTAATGATTTTCTTAGCAGTAAACGTCTGTAAACATCAGATCGTAGGTGCTCGCGCGAGCACACGCAATTGTCAGCGGTAGCTAAAACAGATCATGAGCAAATGTCGATCTTATAGAATCCAGATTTTTAAAACGCGCGTGGAAATTGCTAAACTCACGAAAGCTATTGCATGAAAACAAGTCCGGTGACCCCTTCTTTTTATTGTTCCAATATGATAATAATGTCGAAAGGAATCATCAGAAAAAAAAACTAGAAAATTCTACGGAAGGAAATTTGTGATGTGTGAAAATTGTCCTTTTTGTAGATTTTCTGAAATTCCGCTCCGTAGAATTTTTTAAAAATCTTTGTGCATTTTCCTCTTCAAGTGCCAAAAGCAATCACTGAAGAAAATCAGGGGGTCACCGGGTTAGTTTTCGAATTATTTAAGCCACAAGCTAAAAAATGCGTCTGAATAAGCTTATAAAAGCGTTGCCATGGAAACTGCTAGTGACGAAATGACACTTATTTTTGGATAACCAATGATTATGTAATTCAACCCCGTAAAAGTGTTCAACTGGCCTTGGTCAGTCTTTCTGTTGTATTCTTTCAAAGTTACAAACCATCAAATAGATGAAAACCGGTACGAGCCACCTTAAATCATTTTGTTAACCTCAGCTGTAGCTTTATACCAGGTTGTGCCTCATTTTATCTCAATAATTCCAGAAATCAAACAAAACTAGCGAGTCATATAGATCGTAGATGCATTTATATGTAAATAATAGCCTAACGCTTAAAGTTAATGGGATGTTATTTAGATCGTGATCAGGTACAGTTTCTAGACTGTCAGACAGTTAGCTCTGCTTTAATTACTCAAGCTCAAGATCATTCACGTTCATCATACATGTGTATTTATATTTCAAGGTAATCCATGGATTTCCGAAATTTAAGGTTTTTATTTGAAAACATTATAAACATAAGAAGATCATATGCAAAGACAACATCCAATAAAGTAACTCGGAAGTTTTATTGAAATCTGATGACTACATTGACCGTCACCGAAATTATGCACCAATTAATTAAAATTTAGACAACTCGGAAACACGATTTGACTTTTATTTTCTGTGTTATTCACGTCGCCATTCTTGTATCATAGTAATATTTTTAACTGATACCATAATTCAATTTGGCGACAGCTGGTATTGTTTGTAAAATATTTTTCCTCTTTTGCAATAAACTTGTGTGTCTCTTCCCCTGCCTCGATTAGGCTCTTCTATATGCGGGTGGAAGCCAACATAAAAATTATAATTTGTAATTAATGAATAAAGTTTTTTGTTTGTATTGTTTTGTTTGTTTAACTACAACTGTACAAATTTAAGATGGTTGTATTATTATTATTATTATTATTATTATTATTATTATTATTAGTATTTTTATTATTCAAACCCACAAGCTCATTTTGTCAAAGCAAGGTTCGGTTAATCCTAGATTAGGATGAGGTAGAGGGTGTCTGTTGTAGGTCTAATAATAATAATAATAATAATAATGACACAGGAGTTTCATTAAAAGGCGGTTACTGGTGGTCTACCGCCACCTGTGGGACCTGTTACCGCCATCTGTTTGGATTTCATTAGTGAAAATAAAAAGTGATTTTAGTGGTCACAGTCGCATATGAAACCTTCAGTGGCCGCTTATAAGTAATGTTATTGAAACCCCTGACACCTTTATTTAGACACGATAGTGTTTACAGCTGAACAGCCTGTGGGGTTGTGTATAAATCCAAATAAACTGTAAATGAGGTAAATTCAAATGATTATGGTTTTTGAGGAGAGGGGAAAACCGGAGTACCCGGAGAAAAACCTCTCGGAGCAGAGTAGAGAACCAACTAACTCAATCCACTTATGACGCCGGGTCCGGGAATCATACCCGGAACACATTGGTGGAAGGCAAGCGCTCTTACCACTACGCCAACCCTTCTCCCTCTGTCAGTTGTCTAAAGGATATTAAATACTATTTTCAAGCATGTATGAATACTGTAACTAATGGCAAGGCATTATTGCAGTGTTTCTCGATAGTTCTGATGCAAACCTCCTCTTTCTCCTCTCCTATTTTTCCTCATGATAACACTTTTATGGTCTTTGATCAAAATTAATACAATTAAAAATAGTGTATGCGTGTTTATTCAGTTGTCATCAGTGGATAATTATTACTAATTTTAGCATAATGAGTAATATAACAATTACACTGAATGATTTTTGCAGAAGTGGATCGGGAATCAGAAAAGAAAAAGGCCACAGGTATCATCTTCTTCTGCAGATGTCACTTTAAAAAGAATCAAAGGTGTCAAAGGACCAAATTCTTACAATTTATTTTATGCTGAATTCTTTAAAACAGGTACTTGTATTAGAAGGAAAATATATTTGATTTACACATACTCAGTCATTTTCTTACAGTGCTGATATTGTCATTATTTTTCATTTCACTCCTGTTTTATCCATACTTACTACATTGTATAGGTGCAGTCAGTTGTGGCTTAATGTAAGTTATAAGTAGGAATTAGCATTAAATACAGCTGTAGGAATGGCCCTGGGTTCAAATACTTTTTCAAGCAGGGATATAGACGATATTGTTAACAGACGGGAATTGACAGTTATGTTGTAAAATGGTTAATGTCATGATTAAGTCTTGTTACTGTTTGACATCATAGCTATTAATATTAGGAACAAGGGTTTTGATTTGTGTTATTGTAGCCTATAAAAATAATTTTTTTCTCACTTAGACATTATTTCACAACTGCTCTAGCTTACATGTAAGTTTTGGAAAGGAATCATGCCTTGACATTTTTCAAGTGGACAAACGTAGGCTTTGTTGCAGATTACAACACAATATAATTATTTTGAATCATCAATGTGTTGATAGCATTGTTGGGAAATGAATGATCTTTAATGTAGTAATCATTAAACGTTATGTGGCTGTAAGGTGGTCTTGACTGACATCACTGCATGTGATTAGTGCACATGGTTATATATTTTTCATGAAACATATATGTTCTTTTACTGAGTTGCAGATGAATGTAAAGGTCTTACCTACCAACAGAAGAATAAGAAAGCTTCTGAAAAGTGGAGAGAAAGAAGTGACATGGAGAAAAAAAAGTTTGTGGATTTTGCAAAAGTTTATAAAGAATTAAATGTCAAAGTATCAGAACTCACGGAGGAGCAGAAAAGAAAACTAATTGATAGACACAGAAAGAAACTTCTGGAAGAGGTACTATTAGTACAGCTGTGTATGTTCACCCTGATAGAGTTAAGTTGCCTACCTTCAAAAAACATTTATAGTACTAACAGTAATTATGAATTATTCATATTGAGCATCTCCTTAGGGGATTTAGAAGAAATTTTTTTAGGCTAGACCTATATCTTAATAATTAAGACTGAAGATAATATAACCGTTTTAATTGGCTTATTTTATTGCATACATGTATAGATCCTGGTTCTTGAAGATTTGGGTTGTCAGACATTCACATTATATCTGGATGTCAGTGGTGAAGTGTACAACCTTGGATCTAGGGCTAGAACAGCAATTCTTGCAACTAATCAAGAGATAAGCATAAAATTTTGAGAATATTTAGGTAAGAAAGACAATATTTGCTTTCAAACAGTGAAATTTTATATGACAAGTTCACCATAATTATAATTATTTACTTTGAGTGAGGTTAAGAAAATGGAATCGAGTGTACTGTTTTGCATTTTAAACCAAAGATGGCATGTGCAACCAATATCCTTTGTGTGGATTGTGGCCATATAATAGATGATAGGTTCTGAGTCAGCCCTTGATCAACCCTTTTCCTCCCCAGTCCCGCCTCTCTCTTGTTTTATGGTGTACATTGTGTATATGTTATAGTGTTTGATTGCCCTCGCCTTAGCAGGCAATGCATTAAGATTTTAATAAAGCTGTTACCCTATATGAGTTACCCTTACAAACAGAGCACTGCAGATATTTCATTCACTGATTAAGGTCTGCCATTTTGTGGGAAAACTGGAGCATAAAACATCCTTTTTGTGGGTGTTGGTGGATCTCGTGAAGTGCCCATTAATGGAAGCTAAGAACTATGACAAATGAACTGCAGAATTTGGCACTTTGTTTCAAGGAAGGGAGCATGTCTTCAAAAGCTGAGTCAAAGATCATGTTAATAAGTAAGATCAAGATGCTGACACTGCTGTGATCTTAGCAAACAGGATAATATCTTTATTGAGTCACCTATATAACAATTTTGTCATCTACCTTAGAGTCTGATACAAGGAATTTCAGTGAGGGGTTGCATCTCATGGAACTACAGTACAAAATCCTATTTGACAGGGACTCGTTTTGATACCCAGAATAATTTATTTTCAAGTACTCCAGAGGTTTTAAACATTACTGTTGTAGGTGTTGTAACTTTTTCAAAATGGAGGTACATGTATGTAAGTTGAACCACGTACAAGTGTATGGGTCTTTAATAGAATCCTCATGTGAAACTTACATGTAGCTGCCATTCATATCTTGTTTACATATGAATTCTTTTGTTTACTTTCTGTTTAATGGGTGCAAATAATAAGCAATTTACTATTGCTCATGTGCAAGACCTTTTCAACAAGAAATACAGCATTTAAAAAACTGCAGAAGTTATCATTGAACAACTACGCTTTGTATGTAACTAATGATTTGAGTTACAAATGGAATGTACCAAAGGAATGTAAATTTTAGTTTAATGCATATATAAGTTATTTCAGAAATAGCATTTTTCTGGTTTAGTTAAGAAACAGAATTAATTACAGTGCGATGCGCCTTTCCGTGGCCACCTAACAAACATTTTTGTAAGTTAGCCACCGATCAAGGTACGCGAATTTTATTGACAGATATGCCTCCATAAAAAGTTTCAACACGGAACAACCAAATGGAGGCATGCCAGTCAATCAAATTCACACACCCTGATTGGCTAGCTTGTAAAAATGTTTGTTGGTGACCACAGCAAGACACGTTGCACTGTAAAACTACAACTGAACTCTTAGACATTTTATGACCTACGTACACCAAGTTATGATTATCTTTAGGTGATGCTTGTGGTAAACCTCGCAAAGTTCCATATTTGAAAGGTGGATTCAAGGTCCATGGTCTCCCAGTTGGCATTTCCTTCAAGAGGCCATACAACTATGGGCAGATTTAGCTCAAAGAGATAATGCTGCGTGCAGACAACATTCATTTTACTAATACATCCACTTCAGCATGTACATCTACTTCAGGGTCTACATCTACTTTAGCATCTACATCTACTCCAGCACCTACATCCATTTCAGCATCTACATCCGCTTCAGCACCTACATTTACTTCAGCATCCATGTCTACATGTACATCTGCCAGTACTTCAACATCTACATCTACTCCATCAATAATCACCAACAGTGCACCTGCAACATGCTCTGTTGATATCGACTATTCCAGTGCAGCTGGCATTCAACATCTTTTGACACAAATATGTGGCATAGAAGCAGCTAAACATGCACTGGGTGGGAGAAGGATCGAAGAAGAGAAAGTGGAGGTAGTAGATTTGTGCCTTCCAGCTCCAGAAAGGCTGACCCTGTATGCTTCCTGTACTCACCTATTTACACCAGATGCCTGGTTATCTGTTGGTGTGAAAATGAAGCATTCTGATGAAGCAACAAGCTTGGTCTTACCTATCTGCACTACAGCCGATGAGCAATTCTGGCTTTTTCACACCATCTCAAAGCCAACAAGAATTGTGAAATCAGTCAATACCACTAAGATCAGAGGTCACTCGCTTGATCTTAGGCGTGATGGCTCTTGTGCTGTTTTAAATAATGATCAAGTATTGGGAAAGAACATTATCCGCACTGTCCATGGCCCTCTTTACTTTGGGTGTTGTGTAAATTTGGATTCTGGGGAGCCATTTTGTTTACCAAGGGGCATTCGCTCTGTTATTTTAGTTACACTTAGTCAACAAGGATTGTGTACTTCGTAAAAAGGGCTTAATTAAGGACCAAAACAGTTACAGTAATTACTTCCTTGAAGACATAGCTTTTGCTAGAATGTTACGAATAATTTGTCGTTTTTCTACTGAGGCCAACTCAAAACAAAATTCACTGCTAATTTTTTACTTAGATATGCAAACATTTGTAAGCAGTCAGCAGAACTGTCATGAGTAAAAGTCGTCCAAAGTTTCATCATCTGCTTTAGTTGAGCTCTGATGGAAGTCTTAGACTAATAATTCACTGTAAGTAAATTTAAGGTATTTTTTGCAGTCACAAATGTAATTAATTAAAATTAATTAAATTAATTTGCTGAACATTTAACTGACAAATTAACTTTTAAAACCCCCGATCTGGTTCGAAATCAGGCCAGATTGCTGTATTGAAGTTAGGTCAATTTAATTCCATAGAGTTATAACCAAAACCACACTGTGCATTCAGATCATGCAGCATTAGACCAATCAATGGAAATGAAATAATCGATCAATAATTACAATAAACATTACAATAAAATGTTAAATAGTATAATCTAAGTGAAGAGAATGACCCAATATTGATTCTAGAACCTAAGTGATAATAATTAGCCTAAGAGAATACACTCTTGATTGAAATGCCAAGACCAAGAGTATTACGCTCGAACCAGATAGTATTTTTGTTAATGAAAGTCATCTAACCCTTTAAGCATATTTTTGAATGTTAACTCTATAGTTCATTTTCAAGGAATTGCTTTTTCTTTTATTTGCTTCTCTTTAAATGCCTTAAAGGTTATATTGATAATGTTTTATCATGTGTAAATTTTAAGACGTCTAAATATAACATCAGAAATAGTGAAGCTACACTGGGGAAAGGCCTTTTTAGAACTGATGTTTTTAAGTTTTCTTTTTTTAATCGTATTGTAGACCTGTGGAATTGTCTTCCACTACACATTAGAATGATTGAATCTTTCTCATCATTTAAGAACAGTATTAATGAATTTTATCAAAACAAATTTAATGGAAATAAAGATAGATTTTTATAATTTAATTCATGATTATTGTCATGTTAATTATACTATTTGAGCTACTATATTATACGTAAAAACTTTTTTCTTTTAATTGAGGCAGTTTATTTTTATAAGGAATCTTCGAATTCTGTATAAACTGACCTAATTATTGAGCTAACCGCCGCCCGGTTAGCTCAATTGGTTAGAGCGCCGGATTGTGTTGTACGGGAGGTCGAGGGTTCGAGCCCCGGCCGGACCAATACTCATGGTCTTAAAATAAGTGAGGAGAATTAACTACCTTTCTATAATCAAGAATTGGATAGATATTCTAGTCTTCTCGGACAAGGACGAATAAGTCGTAGGCCTCGTCTCCTGCCGGGTTAGGGGTAGGAGACTTTAATTTCCCATGTACGAGATTACTGTGTGGTGGACGTCCTCCCCTGGGTGGGATGGGTTGGTGTTGGCCCTGAAAAGCCCCTATGGGGAGTGGTTAATTAACCTTATGTATGTATGTGTTATTCAGATCTTTTGAATTTTTTATTTTTTTTTTAATAATCGTTAATTTATCTTTAATTTGTATATTATGTTAAGATCTGTATAATTAAAGTTGAGTACATTAAAAATTAAATTAAATTGTTACTGCGGACGTGTCGCGTATAGGATTAAAACAACACAACATTTATCTTTAATGCTTTCCACTGAACTAGTTTTATCTCAGTATATTAAGTGTACTTCACCAGGACCCAACTTATATGGTTTTTATTCTTATGAAACGTACCCATAGTCTAGTCGCTTTGAATTTGGTGATTCGTTCCAAATTATTTCACAACTATAAAATATCGTCGGTTAATTAATACAAATCACCTTTGAGGGAAAATTTCCTCGGTTTCTTCGCATCATTTCTTTTCTGAGTCCGACCTCTATTAAGCGGCCACCCTCCATTGTGCGGCCACTTTCTAAAGTCCCGATTTATTTGTCAGTTAACTGCCGTATTTGATACCTCTTTTCAACGGCCACCTCTATTTAGGGGCCGCGGCCACCTTTCTGCTGTCGCAAGTGTACTATTTACATGGTTTTTTACCTCCATTACCTCCATTACATATTGAGACACCTTACAAGCACGCTTAAAACACTTCAGCAGCATTAAATTTATGCAACCTAATATACATACTCTTGTAAAACTAACAAAACGTTACAGAACATGTTTTCAAATTGTAATGTGTACTCCAAGAAAGTCAGCAGCTGAATAGTCGCTTTCTAACTTCATCAGTCGAATCTCTTTTGACAGCATGTTACTAGCATTTAAAGTGCTCTGTTGTTGTTTAATAATATTGTTTAGTTTCTTTTTGTTTTCAGTTGAAGAAACTGTTATTTTCATGGGCCACACTGGCAAAGCAATCACCATTGAGCCCTGGCAGCAAATAAAAATGTACCATATACCTGGTAATGCAATAATAAGTTTTCTAATTTCTTCACCAACTGCAGACAACAAAGTTGATACCTTCTTTAGTCTTGCTATCATAGTTGGAACTACAAGAAAAATTATTTTACAATTTGGGACAGTGAAAATGGGTTTTATTAAAATAAAAACTAAAGAAGAGAAGAAAAATATACTTACTGTCACGTTATCGACAAGAGAGAAATAATCTTGAGAAGGAATTTGTTATTCATACCAAATCTGTAAAACAAGTGTTCATCATAATGCAATGAAGCATCAGTGAGAACATCAACTCTTTTATCAACAGACATTTCTGTAGTGATTGTAGAGGACTGATGCAGGTATAAGACCAAAATCTTTCAACACCTTCACCATCTGTCAATCCAATATTGGGTGTTTGCCTCGGACTAAACTGGCCCTGGAGTTAACCATAAATCTATCAATAATAAGCAAATGTTGGGTGGCTACTGACAATGACTACTGAGCTAGAATAATTATGTACATGTACAGTGTATTATCATTATTATCATTAATATTATTATGCATTACAGTGGTTGTTTTGACTCTCAAAAATACTCTGGTAGTTTTTAAATACAAAGACGAAGTATGGTCAAAGTTAGAGAGAATTTCTTAACCATGCAATTCACAAATTACCATCAAGGAAACCATATCACCCACTTCCCGAACCATCTTAATTTGGAGTTACCTGACAAGAGGCTTTGTGTCCGTAACAATGAAATATTGGTATGGCAAGGCTTACACAAGATAACAACTCCTCTTGGGCACTATTCTAAAAAGACAGAAATAGCACAAAAAAAGGCTGGGGCATATTTGTCATGCATTCAGACTGGCATGAACAAGAAGTGGACAGGGGTGAGCCGGTGTAACATTGCTAAAAAAAAACAAAAACAAAAACATCTCCACATGGTACTGACCTTCAAGTGACTTGACAATATGCATGCAATGTCATACATAAGAACAATTACCTTCAGGGAATCTGTTGTGATATTTTCCCCCAACTTCTTAAGCTCATAAACAGAGTATGATATCCTACGAAAAGAGAAAAAATTGAGTGCCATATAGTAAATTTAAAAACCACTTTAAGTGTGATACACCTGGAGGAATTAATAGTTTTGTGTTATGTAAGCTTATTTAAGTAAAAAAAATTGATAAAAAGCCAAAAGTTACATAATGCTGCAACAGTGTTGAACGTCGCCACAATACACTTCAAATCAGTAATAACATATACATATTTGTTTTGGCAGGGAAAGGCAAAAATTGAGAATTCCACCCAGATGAAGTTCTACCGATACTGCTTTTTCCAGGTATTCCCTTTCAGAATTTACTCATCAGATGGCATGAAAGAAGCATTATACGAAAAAGAATAGGAAATTAATTACTGTCTGCCATGTATACAAGCACATCTGTGGTGTTCGGATGGCACGAGAAACGGAGATATGTTCTTGGATTTCAACACAGAACTTTTTAATAATTTCTAACATGTGTCGTCGCCATTACCGGAAGTGATTATACATCGAATCATGAACGGAAGCGAGGCTGAATTAATGTAAACGTAAATCGAATACAGCACATCTCCCCCTTTAAGATAATGAAATAGAAACTTACTTAGACATACTTGTTTCTTATCTAGCGTGAAATTCAAAATTAAAACAACGTCAATCAAATGTCCTCAAGTAATCGTCATTTTTTTAAGAAACACATCCTGGGTAGCTATTGTCATTTGTCTCTGCACTAAGTCTCACACACACTAGAATACGCGTTCATAGTTATGACTTTCTGTCTGAGAAACCAGAGAAAATCTGGCCAGAAAGTATAACTTCACTTGTGGCACATAATCCTTCAATCTAGATGAGGGCTTAGATTGACGGCCAGATCTGGTGTACACTTTTGATGTGCCAGTTCCTTCTGCAGTGTTAGCTGTTTGGGGTGAAGGAAGTTTAGGTGATGGAGGTACTGGCACCGGTGTGGGTTTGGCTGGAGATGTAGCTGCAGCTGGGGGTGGGGGTGGTATCTTGTTGATCTGTACTCTATTCCTTCTATATGACCCAGTGTCCGTATGGATCACATAAGAACGAGGTGTGCACTTCTCCACTACTATTCCAGACTGTCCTCTGTCTTGTACCATCACTTCATCTCCCTTCTCTAAGGGAACAAGAGGCCTCGCTGAATGCCTTCTGTCGAAGTGCAGCTTCTGTTTGGTTTTGTGATTGTCTTCAAACTGACGTAGGGCATGATTCTGCACAAGGTTTGGGGACAGCTGAGACGGGGCCACCGGCACTTTGGTTTTGAGCCTCCTTGACATCATTAGCTCAGCTGGAGAATAACCATTAGCCAATGGTGTCGCTCTATACTGTAGCAAAGTAAGATAAGGATCTTGAGAGCCAGCTAGGAGACGTTTAGCTGTTTGCACTGCTCTCTCTGCTTCACCGTTGCCTGAAGCATGACCTGGGCTGCTAGTGACATGTCGAAACCCGTAATCTAAAGTGAACATCTTAAATTCCCTTGATGTATAGTAGCTGGCATTGTCAGATTTTACTTGATCTGGAATTCCGAATCTGGAAAATGCACGTTTCATCCTGTCTATGACCTCTGCTGAGGCAGTTGAACTCAGACTAGCTACCTCTATCCATCTGGAGTAGTAATCAATCATTACTAAATACAGTCTTTTATTGAGTTCATAGACATCAGTGGCTATGTATTGCCATGGTCGTTGTGGGAGCATGGTAGGAACTAGAGGTTCTGGAGGATTTTTCCTGTTAGACTGACACTTGCGACAGTTTTCAATTAACTCCTCTATATTCTTCATCATGCTTGGCCACCACACTGTGTTTCTGGCCAATGCCTTGCACTTGACAATCCCTTGGTGACCGTCGTGGATCTTATCCAGGACTTCCAATTTCATAGACGATGGTATAACGACTCGAGGTCCCATCATCAACAGCCCTTTAACCACTGTCAGCTCTGCTCTATGAGCAAAATAAGGGCTGACTAAACCCTTGACATTATGTTTTTCAGGCCAACCTTCAGCTACATAGTTCATAATTTGCCTGCATGCTTCATCCTCCTGTTGATGGATCATAATATCATCTAATTTGCTATCACTGATAGGTATTCCAGCTATGACTTGATGAGCATATAAGTTCACTTCCTCATGAAATGAATCACCTGATTTGGCTGGTGTTGGAGAACGAGATAGCGTGTCGGCAGTGTACAACAGTTTTCCTGGCACATGAACAGGTGTGAACGAGTATCTCATGAGCCTCATTCTCATTCGTTGAATACGTACGGGTAGTTGATCCAACTCCTTCGTGGATAGCAGTGGTACAAGAGGCTTATGATCAGTCTCAAGTATAATATCCTTTCCCAGAATGTAATCTGTGAATCGTTCACATGCGAAGGTACTGGCTAAGGCCTCCTTCTCAATCTGGGCGTACCTTTTCTCTACATCCAGAAGGCTTTTGGACGCATACGCCACTGGCGCCCACCTGTCACCGTGCTTTTGCAAAAGCACTCCGCCAAGTCCGTATGAAGACGCATCTGCTGACACCTTGGTCTCCAGTGAAGGATCATATATTTGCAACACTGGGCTGCTCGTCAAGCATTGTTTAATCTCTTTAAAAGCCTGTTCCTGTGCTGGACCCCAGCACCATGCACTGTGAGAGCTCAAGAGTTCACGTAGAGGTTGTGTCATAGTAGCAAGGTTGGGTACAAACTTCATGAGCTGGTTCACTGTACCCATCAGACCTCTTACCTCACTCACATTCTCTGGAGCACGCATTTTCAATATAGCCTCAACCTTCTCTGGAGAGCTTTCCACACCATTAACTCCGATCCGATGACCTAGAAAGTCAATCTGGCTTTTGCTGAATTGGCACTTATCCTTATTCAAGGTGACACCTGCTGCTTTCAGCCGTGTTAATGTCTGTACGAGTCTCTCGTCATGTTCCTCCTGATTCTTTCCGAACACGACAATGTCATCCATGAGACATACCACACCTTGTTGACCACCTAGTATTCGGTAGATCTCACTCTGAAACTTCTCAGGGCCAGATTTGATACCGAAGGGAATTCGCTTGTATCGAAATCGACCAAATGGTGAGATGAACGTGGTCAGTTTCCTTGAATCTTCATCCAAGCAGATTTGGTGGAAGCCCGCATTGGCATCCAGTTTAGAGAAAACCTTAGCACCTCCCATCAGAGCAATTGTATAATCCACTGTGGGGAGCATGATTCTTTCTCTCTTCACTACTTCGTTAAGCTTCGTGAGATCCACACAGATCCTCACTTTGCCATTTCCTTTAGGCACCACGACCATAGGAGAACACCATTCCGATGGTTCTGTGCACCGTTCTATAACATCTAGCTCGATAAGCTTGTCAAGTTCAGCTTTGGCTAGAGGACGTAGTGGAATAGATATCCTCCTGGGAGTCATCACACTGTATGGCTCTGCGTTTTGCTCGATCTTAATCTTATATTCTCCTTCTAGCTTTCCTAAGCCTTTGAACATTGATCCGAACTCCGCTGACTGGATAGGATCTGACGTAACTTTTCCAATGAACTTAACGACACCTAGATCTGCACAAGCGTCTCTACGTAGCAATAGAGAGCCTTTGGGGAACACATATACATCCTCTGTGATTGTCTGATCACCTTTCTTTAGTTCTGCAGTAAAGAATCCAAGAGTTGAAAGGTTGCTTTGATCTGGGCCACTAAGAGGCCTGTCAGGCTTCTGCAAAATGAAGTGTGAAAACTGTGTATCATACACAGCTTTGGGAATGACTGTCACATCTGCTCCAGTATCAACAGCAAATTTCAGGCTCTGACCTGACACCTGGACTTCCGTAAACCATGCACTCCTGCGTTTCCTGTTGTTGATACTCTCAATAGAGTAACTTTCATCACTGATGCTTCCTAAGAAGTAGTACTCATCTGAGTCAGACTGCACTTCTGCTACCTCTTGTACAGACCCTTTTCCTTTGCTACTCCTGCAGACCTTGCCCCAATGTCCTGGGCGTTTGCACTTGTTACATTTACTGTCTTTTGCAGGGCATCTTTCTCTGGGGTGCACCTCCTTTCCACACCACCGGCATGACCGGCTATTCGATGCCTGGGAGCAATTTGATGCACTTCTTTGCTGCCCGTTACTACGTGGTCCCTTGTCACAAGGGCCTCCTTTCCGCCTATGTTGAACTGCCTGCACTTTAGAAGTCTCTCCTTTTATATCCTGAGCCCACCTTCCAGAACATTCTTCTGCTCTACACTCATTTATCGCTTTTTCTAAAGTCAGTTCACCATCTCTCAACAGCCGTGCTCTGACCTTATCACTATTTATACCCAATACGATCTTATCTCTGACAAAATCGTCCTTTTGTTCACCGTAGGCACACGTAGACACGAGAGTGTTAATTTGTGATAAGAAATTATCGAAACTCTCACCTTCTGATTGCGTATACCTGTGAAACTTGTAACGTTCATAAGTAACGTTTGTTTTCGGCGTGCAGAACCTCTGGAATTTCTCCAGAATTAATTCCGGATCCAGTTTGTCCTCTGCTGGTACATGTTCCTCCCCTTCGGGGTCACCTACAGCTGGAGCCCATGTGAAGCCATTGTAGATTTTCAGCGCCTCCTCACCTGCAAGATTTAGCAGTATAGCACTTCTCCTTTCCTTACTGGCAGTAGATAATTCAATGGCGTTCACATATAATTCGTACTGCTGCTTGAACAACTTGAAATTCTCACTTGCATTTCCCGATAGACAAAGAGCTTTCGGTGGTGGAAGATTCGTAGCCATATTTCCGCGTAATTCCTGATCACTGATCGCTAAATATCCGTTCTGGACACAGTTTATATCTTCTTGTTCACTCCTGACACCATGTGGTGTTCGGATGGCACGAGAAACGGAGATATGTTCTTGGATTTCAACACAGAACTTTTTAATAATTTCTAACATGTGTCGTCGCCATTACCGGAAGTGATTATAAATCGAATCATGAACGGAAGCGAGGCTGAATTAATGTAAACGTAAATCGAATACAGCACACATCGTAATTTCAGCAGATTACCTTAAATCTTCAATTATAACATTTGCATAAGTTCTTTTACATCCAAACCTATGAAATAAATTGTAGAAATATGAGCCTGTTCCACACGGTTTTATTGTTATATATATGTAGTATATATTTCACATTCTAAATAATTTTCAAACTCTGGAAAAATTCTATTTTTGGTGAATAATCCTAGTATGAAAAAATCAACAAGCATAAATTCATATTCATTTCACATGGATTTTGGGACCCAAATGCTAAAAGTTTGGGAAAATATCAGCACTTTTTAAATGCAGCAAAACCTTACAAAAATATGAATTCACCTCTCACCAGCTTTCACCATGTTTAATGTTTAACAAGCTCTTTGGGAATTCATGCCTGCAGACTCTACCAAATACACCTTTCTCATCAAAAAGTCGATTCTTCCCTTTACTTCTAAGGGCAGGGAGGACTTCACCTGCATGGAATCTATTACAATCCTTGGATATAACACATAAATTATGTATCAATGTTATTATACCCAATATCTGTTTTAATAACATGTGCAGATCACTACCACATACATTTGACACAATTGACATAATGATGATGATGGATACCTATAAATGGGAGTTCTTTCCAAAGATCAAAATCTAAAATAATAACAGTTATCATTATTAACAATAATTTATGCTTTGAGCCACTTTAAAACTGATACTATTAAGGCATTGATCTCAACTGAAAGTTTTTAGATACTATTTCATTAACCCATTAATGGCCGCAGCTTTTGTGGAAAACTGTGTTTTGAAGCTAGTCGAAAAGATTTCGGGTCACTGTTGTGGTTTTAAAAGCTCAAACTTACCAAAAACCGCTTGACAGCTCGTGCACTCGACGGCCTTTCGATCCAAATGCAAAATGGCGGCCTCTCTTTCTCCTGCCCTTTTTTTCCCCTCTCCTTGCCTAAAGTTTCTCTTCACTTGCTGGAAATTGAGTAGGCTTAATTTTGGTGTAGAAATTTTTCAGAACCTACTCATTATTTTCAAAGCACATGCTCGGAAAGGTAGGTGGGTAGTGAAACACGATTTTCGTGCAGATTTTCAGGTCAAAGTGACACGGTTTTTTGGCTATTTCTCCAATCTCCTCCAATCAATTGCGCTCATTCTGGTATCGTCTGTAAGATATTTTCAACCTATTCAAGTAGGTGCTCGAATTCGTGCTCCAGGGCTAAAAGTGATGACGTCACAGGGCGTAGAAAGGGTGTGGGTCCCCATGGGCGCATACGGGCGCACTGGACGTCAATGGGTTAAAGCAGTAATCTTTCTAAGTATGTATAGCTTGGTCGAAATGAGGCCTTGTGCAAACTCTCAACTAGAGGCACTCTCCTCTCTGTACTCTAGCGGATGTTTTTCACTTTGAATTATTTTATTTAACTGTAGAAGCCTTTCCAATCAATCCTGACTAGTAGGATTATGTCAAAGAATTCCCATACCAACTCCCTGATACATGAAGATCACTCTAGAGGACAAATTCCAAAATATACCTGATCCAAAGATTTTTGTCCACAGTGTGGGTAATTGTCAACAAAATAATCTACATCATCCTGGTCACTAAACAGTAGATCCCCATGTCTTGATCAAATTGTATTTCCACCTTTTGCTTGCTTTCTTGCCAGACCGAAGCAGGCATCAATACTTTCAATGAGCACACCATTTTTCTGGGGTAAGATGTGAAAAGGTAATAATTAGATTTTTTTAATCACACTGTCTGAATATCTTTTGAATAAAATTGTCCTTTACTGGATGTGCTTCAGGGTTACAACAACTCCTCACACTCACTTATATGGCCCAGTGTGCCACATGGCACATGGGGTTTCAGCATTAAAGGGTTCGCCACTGCTGGCAATCCTGTGCCCTTTGTAGAGCTCAGCCCGGGAAACACCAAGAAATGGTAATTACCTTTTCCTAACTGCAGGGTTAATAGTAAAGTCAATTTTATAATGAGCTGAAACACAAAATGTTACTATCAAATCATCTCAAAACACTCAATAATGACAACTGCCTCCACTAAATTTCAATGAGATTGCATAAAGTGAGTTAACATCAGCCCTGTTATCATGACAGTCACTATACAATGTTTTTACAGTGAAATGGAACTTGTATTAACTGTTGCCTAATGAGAAACAGCATAAAGGAGGCTGGCAGACAACTAATAATAACAAAATAATAACTTACTTTGGGACACAGGGGGCAGTGAGAACCATTGTAGAGTTCTGGCACAAAGGAGTCCAACTACCTTAGCTTGTCGTTGAAATATCTAAATCACATGTCACAAGATAACATTAATTTTGGTTGCTACAATGTATAATATAAATTCTAACTTGTTTTAAAAGAAATATACCTAATATACTGCTACCATTAAATTAATAACTGCATGAGAAAATCGAATTAGTACTCCACATGAAAACTGACAAAACTGACCAAAACGAGAACTAGCCAAGCAAATCATATATTTATACTGATGCTTATTGGTTTCTTTAACATGAAGTAAGTAGGAGCTTCACTACCTCCTACAGTACCCAGGATAATATGCTAGTACCTCACACTGGGTACTGATTTTCAGATATACCCAGTTATACACCTAAGTGATGAGTTACACAATGTGGATTAAGGTTTCTTGTCTATAGAAAGGAAACAAAGCAATGGCAGAGTACAGGCTCAAACCAACTGTCTTTGACTCAAGAGCCCACTACTAGCTTTCTAACCGCTAGGACACTGTGCCTTTGCATTTCATCATCAATTCCTTTCCCTTCCATAAAGGGCATGGCCAAGTTAGTCACCCACTGATTTAATTAAATATCAGTTTAAAAAAGCATTCCACTAACCTGTACTCTTCAAAGCTACCAGAGTTTAATATGGCATACAATGAACAAATCTGCAAAACAATAAATTATTTTCATTGAGCATGTAGCCATTATCGACATAGCCAGGCTGCAGCTGGTAAACCTTGTCTGCTTACTAGGTCACCTTTCTAGGCAAGCTAGAACTGACCTACCAAGCTCATCAACATGACTTAATGTCCTCGGCTTTTGCAGGATTTTAAATAGTTTAAATGGGAAAACTAACAGTCCAGAAGATTTCTAAAATGGACAGTGTAACTGGAAATTAAAATATTAGGATACATACATTTAAATTCAACACTCACTAAGATTTGAAGGCCAGCACTCCAAACATTTCGATGCACTGAACCACTGCCCCTTCCCCAGAATGTAACTGAGCAATTCTCAATACTATGTTAAAAAAACAATGCGTTTATACTAGAAAATCTATAAGTATATTAAAAGACGCTGATCTCATAAAGAAAACCGCTGTAATAATAAAACTACTCACAAAATTAGGCTGCAAAGGTGGTGTCATTTCCAAAATCAATTCTGAAAACTCCTTTATAGACACCTGACTGTGCAGGAATAACTTTTACGCAAGGTCCACGAATTTAAAATGGAGGCCCACAGACGGTCTCTCAGGTGAACCTGGCCAGAACTGACTACGCACCAAAGTAACTGCATGGCTTTCACAGTCACAGACGGCGACTTCCTTCAGGTGCTGGTTACCCATATGTAGAAACAAAATAGCAAAGGATGTACATGTATACACAAACACATTGAAGTTAAAATTGTAAATTATTGAAGATAGTACAGAACCAACACTGTGCAAAAATATTTGTCTTCAAATCCTCTGACAATTGCAAACGTTTTGAAACCTTGCTTCACTTTGCTTTCGAAAGCCAACATTATGCAAGCTTTGGCTTTGTGTCCAACTTACCGAAGGCATCTACTAGTTTGAACCATTTGAGGATTCTTGAAGAACAAGAATGGCCGGATTCAATTACACCATGATTAGGAAACAATAGAATGAATCTGTTATCCTTTAAAGAAATTGAAACAGGACAGTCATTAGATAGATTTGTCCTTGTTTTCTAAATACATGTAATACTGCGTACGTGTCATCAATGCAAAACTTTGCTAATAGAGATTACAAAACAGTGCGTTAATCCATCAGCTTTTGAAGTTTGACTGCTGTATTTCCATATACTAATTGTACATACAATTGTAATATATGCAAGCAGTGGTTGATAAATACCTTCCATTGCTCCAAAACGTGGAATTGATTTCTTTCCGCGTGCAGATCGTGGGCACACTTTAATATAGGTAATCGCATGGGGCCGAGTAAAATAAGGATTAACATCACTTGTGTTACACAAGTGATATCAATCCTTATTTGTGTTACACAAGTGATATCAATCCTGAATTTTACGAGGAACCGTGCGATTACTTGTTTATAATAAAAGGGGCAAAATGTGTACTTACTGATCTCGCGCAAAACGGGACGCCATTGTTGCAAAACTAAAAGTAATTTCTTTACTTTGTCAGCCGTTGCTAATCGATTTTCAGCCAATCATTTTCAAGTAATTTTTCCCGGGTCAATTACAAAAATTAAGAAAAAATACCCTCTGTCTTGACCAATCACAATTCAGTAATTTTGCCCCTGATATGATAAAACAAAAAAATTGCCTCAGGCCACAGTACCGACATCGCACAGTCGCCTCTCTTTTTTTACATACGGCACAAATGTATTTCTCTGGGAGAGGAGAGTTTCTTCCCCCACTGCCGTTCTGAAAAGCTTATCCCGTATTTTCTCCCAGTTGGCTACGGAGCTGTAATTTCTTCGATGAGCTTCAGAATATTGAGCCTCATCAGGTGAAAATACGGGAATGTCGGGGTCATCGACAGCTTCAAGAAGAGAGGAGTTTCCTTGGATCGGCTGAGAACCGGTTGTGTTTGAGCTGACCCTCAACGGAGTATGAATAACAGTCTTCCCAGTTCTTCCGAGGACAATCGTTTTCACAGAAACAGGTTTGACCTTCTTCATAACTCACGAAATTAAACAACGGGGTGAACTTTAAAATGACCGTCAAAGCAAATGGCGATACTGTGCAGCGGTTTATCACATCAGACGGCCCAGACGATCATTTTACTTGGGTACTACCCACATTCTCAATTGAGAAATACCGGGTGTTACCCTATGAGAAAATGTGACACGGGTGTTTCTGACTATAAGCATTACCCGCTATTTTTTAATCCTCAATTAAGCCCAGCAAAACATCACGGAATATTTTTGCTAATACTTATTTGACAATATTATAGACAGATGTCACACATTCAATATCTGAAGAAATGGAATCAAGGCCAGAATCCGCTATCCCTTCCCAAAGTACAGTTGTGAATAGGGTTAATTAAACTTGTTTTTACAACTTTTACAAAACCAGTTTCTTGCTTTAGGTTTGGTACTCACAGAGGAACATAAAAAGGGATACCACAACAAACAGCGATCACAAGCAATTGACTCCTGGTTGTCCTTTATCGCCTTGCTACACGCCCTGCAGTGCCAAGGGGTTTCCTCTTTCTTCTCCAGTATCTCTAGAAGCTGGAACCGCGCGTCTTCGCTAAAGAACTTTTCAACTCGGAAAATTTCAATGTTGTCCCTGTCACGTACAGTGTCCGGTATTAAGTGAATGTTCGTCTGAATGTCGTCATTGTCCAAAACTCTCTTGCCATTCAATGCTTAAGCAACCACTATCCTTTTCTTAGTGATACATTCCAGTATCATCCGTTCGTTGCCATATGATTTTAGTTTTTTGTAAGTAACAATATTAGTCCGTCCGTTTTCCTCTTCTTAGTTTTAGGGATGCCAACGACTGTCAGTTCTGCTCCTTTTGGGCGTCCAAGTTTCATCATTTTTGGTGGCATTTGAATGTCATGAAATCCAGATGTTGGCGTACATTCCGAGGCTTCCTTTGTTTTCCCATTTCTTCCATTCAAATTTTGGCATGTTTGTCCGATGGCGTCGTCACTTTCTTTATTGCATTCTCCAGCTTTGGTTTTGTGTCATGTCTTTCTCAGTTCCTTGTTGTCTTCATCCACTTCTCGTTCCTCTTCAATTCCTTTTACTCCGTGTACCTGGCTTTCTTTATCGTTCTTGCCTCTTTTCTTTCATTCCTTTAGTATTTTTGCACACTTTGTTGCTTCATTTTTCCATTTTGTTATTGTTTTGGCTGTTATCTGTGTTCCACTTTTCTTGTCTTCCCCCACTGATCTGTCTTCAGTTTTTCTTCAACTCCTCCACTCTCGTTCTTCATCTTCTTTCCCGCACTGTTTCCGTGGGTTTGACCTTCTTTGTCATTCACTGACTATCCCCTGTGCCCGTTTCTTGCTTTCCGATTCTTCATGTGTCTCCCCTTTTTTTTATTGTACTTTGGTTTCAGTTTTTTCCTTCTTTTCCACACTTTGTCCATTTGTTTCTCCTACTTTTACTCCTACTACGGAGTATTTACAATTTCGTATCCGGAAGCTCGTGGAAAACATTGCCATTTGCAGCAGAAAACACAGGTATTTCGGTGGTAATCGTACTCTTTAGCCATGTAAACAAGAACAGCATCACCAAGGTTGTTATAGCTCGAATATACTAAGTAGAACGACTTAATATTCGGGAAAGATTTCACTGCCGGACACGGAGTATTTACGATTTCGTGTCCGGAAGCTCGTGGAAAACACTACAATTCACGGAAGTTTCAAAACACTGATATTTCGATGGTAATCGTACTCTTTAGCCATGTAAACAACAATAACATCGCCTAGGATGGTAGAGCTCGAATATATTGAGTGGAATTACTTAATATTCGGGAAAATATTCGACTGCCGGACACGGAGTATTTTCAATTTCCTGTCCGGAAGCCCGCGGCGAGCTTCAACTGAAAGTTATGAATACCGGCATACCGTTTGCCGAGCTCACAAAACCTCACACTATGGTGGAAATAGTGAAGTTTTCAGCCCTGTAGAGAAGGATTTGTTATTATTAACTGAAGATTTAAAAAAATTGACTGCCGGACACGGAGTATTTTGAAAAAAACTGTCCGGCTGCCGGACATATAGACACAGCGTTCCTTCAAAGTCTGAAAAATCCATAACAATCTTCCTTTACTTCCCTGTAGCCGTGAAGAACTAATATCTAAAGAGATAAAAAAAAATATTTTCAAATTGTCAGGCAAGCTATTAAATTGCGTTCTAGAACGCACAGTGACAAAGTTGTTCCTTTCTCTAAAGCTTTCTGCCATCTTTGATTTCCGCTGTCCATATCGCCTTTTGACCACTGGCTCAGTTATGACTTAGCAAAAATGGCGGACGAACCAAAAAAAACTGCGAACGTACCAGAAAACATAAAATTGTTCGCGTTTGATCTGGCAGGTACAACTGTAGACGACTCGATTGAGGTTGTACTACTTGTGGCTATCGCTATGAAAGAAGCTTTTCACAAAAATGGCCACAGCATCGACGTGAGTCTAGTTAATAAATACTATGGAATGGAGAAGAGAGACGCACAGTATCTTAAACGAGGTACACGAGTGAAACGAGTCAACCAACACGACATCTAACGTCAGTGTCGACCTCTTATTCAAGGATTTCAAATTTGTTCTGAATCAGAATTTATCATCGATTAAAAACGAAATCCCAGGAACAACTGAAGTTTTTCAGAAGTTGAAATCCACAGGAGCGAAGATTGCTGTTGGGAGCGGCTTCCCGCACAGTGTCGTTGAAGCCATCACAGATACCTTGAACTGGTCCAGCCTGGTCGATTTTGTCTGTAGCGCAGAGAAATTGGGTCATGGAAGGCCTCATCCAGCAATGATCCACTCGGCTATAAAATATTTTGGGATAATGGATCTACGATCAGTGGCCAAAGTTGGAGACACTAAGGTCGACGTTGAAGAAGGGAAGAACGCTGGTTGTTGGACGATCGCAGTGTTAACTGGGACACAGAGCAGGGAGTTTATTGCAAGGAGTAAACCGGATTTTATCATCAATTGCATTGCTGATTTACCTGATCTATTGTCAGGGACATTCCATTTATGATTTCGAACAACTTTGTCAGTGAGCAATTTGAAACACCGTGTATTTGAAATTCGGACTAAAAACGAAACGATGCCTCTCGTATTGTATTATGTCGCAGTTTGTTACAGTGATCATCCAAATGAACCAAAGTTTCGCTTAGTTAGGAATGCTGTTTCTCATGCAGGGCTTGTTTAAGCTGATTTCTATCATTTTACAACGACAACACATACAAACGTAACAGACAGGGAAGTTAAGCCATTCACTTATAATTCTGTAGAGATACGACCCTTAATTCACTCTCGTGCGATTTTAAGTAAGCATCCGATTAGTCAAGCATTAATCGCTGAGAGTTTGTTTAACCCTAACCCTTGCACTAAAATATTGGAGGCCATTGATGTTTGATGGAAAGCTGCCACTAACATCCAGCCTTTTAAGACAGAGAATTCTCACCATGTTTTCAAGTACGTGTGTAGGCTAAAAAAAAAACATTGCACGTTCACGGCTTGCGCAAATATGTATTTGGGGTACGGACTTTTCTTTTGATACTTCAATGTACCTTCCTCTAGACATTAAATAGCGCTATACCGTCGGGAGATAAATTAGTTGAGCTCGGCTAAGCTAAACAGCAGGCACCATGGATCTGAGCTAAGATATAGTGCATCTATGTCATAGCTACTTAGTTACTGAGTTCAAAATGGCTATCCAGCAGATTTATCGCACATATCAAATAACTTAATAAGCAAGCCGAATGTGTCGCTAAGCAACACTAATCCAACAGAAGTTTACGAAGTAATGAGGAAACTTGCTCCAAACAAGGCTTCTGGATGTGATGGGATCCCTCCACTAGCAGTTAAAGAATCGATGGATGTTTTATGCTTCCCTCTTAGTACACTGATTAATCATGTTCTAACTTCAACTAAGATACCACAACAGTGGAAACTTGGCGAGGTCACTCCAATTCTCAAAAAAGACTGCAGCCTATTAAAAACTAACTATCGGCCGATAACGATTCTGCCAGCTTTATCGAAGGTTTTCGAAAAAATTGTTCATTGCCGAATAAGCCCGTATTTTGAAGAAATTTATCACAAATATGTGTTTGCTTATAGGAAATATCACGGCTGCGACTCAGCACTTCTTAGTCTAACCAAACAATGGAAAAAAGAAATTGATAACAACAAATTGATCGGTCTGGTCTCTATGGACTTGTCCAAGGCCTTTGACACCTTACCTCATGAACTGATTGTTTTGAAATTAAAAGAATATGGAGCAGATGAAGCAACAACCACCTTGATAAAAGATTATTTATCAAATCGATTCCAAAGAGTGAGACTAGGGAATACACTTTCCAACTGGCAACCTATTTGCAATGGTGTACCACAGGGATCCATCCTCGGCCCTTTACTATTTAACATCTTCATGAACGATCTTTCATATGTCATCGAGAAGTGCACTCTGTCCACTTACGCTGATGACACTCAAATCTTTTACGCCGACAATCAACTCTCCAAGATTGAAGAAACAATCAACAACGATCTTATTAGTGCTGATATATGGTTCGCGCGTAATGGTATGAAGAGGAACAGTTCAAAATACCAGGCAATGGTGTTGGGAAAACACAAAGGAACTGATGAACCAGTGTTTAAGTGTGAGGAGTCACCACTTCCCATATCCAACACAATGGAACTTCTTGGCGTGACAATCGATGATAAATTGAATTTTGAAAAGTACATTGCTAAAATATGTAGAAAAGTCAGTCAACAGGTGGCTGTGTTAAAAAGGATGCAGAAAATGTTGTCTTTTGAGACTAGAAGGGATCTTTACAAAGCCTTCATTTTACCACACTTTAATTACTGCTCCGAAACGTGGCACTTCTGTAATAAGAAGTCAGCTGACAAGTTAGAGTTGGTGAACAAACGTGCGCTCCGTTTTGTTTTTAGAGATAAGTCCTCCCCTTATGAGGAACTTTGTAAGCGTATCGGTCTCTCAAGTCTTCGTGAACAGCGATTAGCGAAAATTTTGTCCACTGTCTTTAAGATATTAACTTGTGATGCAGGACCAAAAAGCTTACGTGATCTTATAACAGTTAGGTGCTCCACTTATAATCTTAGGGGCACCACAATACTGGACCTCCCAAAAGTAAAATCAACAACCTTCGGGTTAATATCATGGAGATATGCTGCATCGAAACTATGGAACGCTTTACCTGACGAGTCTCGAAAGATACAGACACTTACTAGTTTTAAAAATTACTTAAAAACATTAGATCTCACGGGACTCTAGCGCGGTGAGGATTTATCTTTAATTATATTTCAACTCGGTGACTACATTATTAAATTCTTATATTTTAATATTAGCCTGTTTTTAATGATTACATTTTACATTTTATATATTCTAGTTCTTAATTCTTAATTTATTTAAATTTATATACCTTCACAAGGCTTTATAGTTTCCTTTTTTCTTTTTATTTCGTGGCGTACCTGTAAACTAGCTTTTAGCTAAACGTTCTGACCACGTTAAATAAATTGATTGATTGATTCATTGTTTATTTAGGTGCCACTCCTGGAGAAAATTGCACTGCTACTTCAAACCACTAAATGGATAAATAGTAAAAGGGTTGAGGGTGTACATATCCCATTGACCTTTGTTACTCGGCACACTTGCAATACTTAATTCGATAAAGTTAATACAAAGAAACCTACATGAATCGCTAATGATGAACACGTGAAAAAAGAAGGTCCAATATAACAAGCTGGTAGAACTTAGACAAAAAGAACACGAAACATCGATTGGATCTTTTATGGCGTACACACTCTACCCCTGCAAGAATATTTTGCTAGGGATACCAACTGCTTGAAGGTTATTCTCCACAGTAGAGCCTACTCTACGATAATTCAAATACAAACGCTTCATCTGATAACCAAAACATCTGAAAATTGGAAACCCTCTATGTGAGCTGAATCCTGTACAAAATGTACAAATCCTGAGACGGCAGAATATCTCACAAAAATAGGTCCAACGAAAACAATTAAAAGATACCAACTTAGGTTTTCCAAAAAAAAAAAAAAATTTAAATAGTTCCATAAATTTAAGCAAACGGAGAGGAAAGTCCAAATCTTGCTGTTTAAATCGATCAGCTGTTTGGGTAAACAGGGTCTTAGATCTTTCCATCAATAACCCAATGGAGGTAGGAAAACTGATGAGACCACTCTTCAGTAGAGCTAAGAGCACTTTATTTCATTCGACCACATTTTCTCGTTACTTATCGCGAACGTGAGGATCTTGTAATGATCTAGGTTTCTAGATTTTGGGTCTCCAAACTACTTTCCAATGATCAGTGAAAGGAGTGAAAATTTTTAGTTCTGCCATGCAGAAAAAGAAAAGAGAAGAGACTGATATTTTATTTTATTTTATTTAGATTCGCCAACCGGCAGGGACATCGCAACAGCTTGCACCGATCACTGCGGGCCCAATAAACCCACCCATCCCACCCCAGGGGAGGACATCCATCACACAGTAATCTCGTGTGTGGGAAATTAACGTCTCCTACCCCAACCCTGCAGGAGACGGGACCTCCATTTATTTGTCCCTATCCGAGAAGACTAGAATACCTAACCATTTGTAGATGTTATAGAAAGGCAGCAAACTCTTGTCAATTATTTTAAGACCCTAAGTGTTGGTCCGGCCGGGGCTCGAATCCTCGACCTCCCGTACAATAGTCCAGCACTCTATCCATTGAGCTAACCGGGAGGCGGTTCGCTCAATGACCACGTTAGAACAAGAATGAGTGGGGATGAAGAGGACTGAGATGGATTACGGAAAAAGAAGATTAAAGAAATTTCAAGGCTCCCCGATCGTGACATATTTAATTTAGCTGCTTTTAAGTGCTGCTAAAGGATTTTTATACAATGTCAGACATACCAGTCACTTAAGGCTTCCTGTTCTCATTCTCGACACATTTTATGGTAATTTTTCCTCTGGTAGATACTTCTGATGTATTGACGAATCTTTCAATAACGATAAGCTGTGGAACTGGCACTTTTGCTGAAAATACTCAAAGCGGACATTTCCTCAAAAGCTATGGGTGAACTTACTCTACTTGTTGCGTATTGCGATTCCTTGGCGCGCGCAGCTAGCGCGAGAACAGTTAAAATAACCGCGCTTCTCGCGGAAGACCGCGAGTTTTCGAACTCAGGATGTACCCAAATAGGCTAATCCTTGGGTATCCCCCAAATTGGCCAACACAGACACAAAAGAAAACAATAGTGAATTAAGTTGGATATATCAACAAAGTTGAAATGGTAAATTGGCCACCTTAACGATTACAAAAGCTGACATTTCGAGCGTTAGCCCTTCGTCGGAGCGAATAGAGGAATTGTGGAAACGAGAAAAACAAGAATAAATTAGTGGAATGAAAAGCGTTCGTTGATCCCTGTGGGATTTAGACTACCGGTTTGAAAGATGAGCTTTTGTTCAAGATTTTTACGGCTTTCCGTCCTACCTAAGTGTAAGGAAAGAGCGCAGATTGCCATATGCTGCTTAGAATGATTAAGTAAAAAATGTCTAAGGACTGGTTTCGATGTGTCCTTGTCATTCCTTTCCACGTCTCGAAGGTGTTCTCGGAATCGGTCACCTAGTCTTCTGCCTGTTTCTTTCGAAACTATCAGCCTTTATTCAACAGTGACTTAAGGTTAAACAAAAGGACAAAAATGTTAAATTGAAAGGAAAGAAAATACTTAATTAAAAAAGGTCACCATATTAATGGGATGAATTAAAAAAAAATTAAGAACCTTAGCAACCAAGGTAAAATTAAGTGATTCGATAAACAGATCAGATAACGAAAGTACGTCACTTAAAGATTAAATTAGATGAAACTACGTAAAGGAAACACTTGGAAAAAGTATTTGAACTGCATTTCGGGATATTGTAGCCGAAAGAGGAACTGGACTGACACCTCAGATCTACAGTAACAAAATGACTTGCCTAAGGCTAAATCGGTATAAAGTATCTTTCCCATAAAAGAACTGTGAAAGGAATTATAGATTCTTGACGTTTAATTCAAAGCAGTTCGTAACTATCCCGGCGAAGATTTATGGAGGAGTTTTGTTAATAGGTGATTAGAATTTATGGCTTCTCTTCATGTCAGTGATATTTATATCATTTGATATTAGTTCCTAATAATCTATCTCCTGCGGCAAAGTGCATCATGAACACAACGTACAGTTTTCAAACCATATAAAAAGAAATTCATGGATTTTTGCGAAGAAAAATGTTTCCTCAAGCCCCAGGTCATTATTAAAACAAATGAGGTAAAACGTTTTCATAAAATACTGACATTCAACTTCTCACCTTTCTCACTACTTTTAATCACCTCTTGCATGCAGTGCTTTCTTGAGGCAAATACAATTTACAGTAGTAGCTTCGAATTCGGAATTCATTCTTTACCTTTGACAACTAGACCAGAAAATGTCTTTTGTTGACCTTTTCCTACGCAGTAATTTTTAAAGCGCGTTAGATGTAATGTGATGCAACTATTTTGAGAGAATGCTAATTATTAACAAATCATGTCACACGGTTGAATAGCGAGGTCACACGAACTGATATTAATTTCTCAAAAACGCTGAGAAACATCAGTTATCATGAATATTAGCTACAAAGAACACATGGATTAAGTTTACTGACGAAGACGGCAGAAAAGATACACCACTACCGCTTTGCCTAGAGTCTTCCGTCCGTGACTTCAACTGCTAACATTATTTAAGTCGCACTTTGGCAAACATTGATGCACATGACCTTTTGCCGCTTGTTGTTCTAGATTACCGCGGAAACCTTACGCTGTTACACCATTTTGTCCTCAACCTGTAATTACAGTAAATTCTTTTCGATCATTCATCAATCTCCGATCAACTTGGAACAATCAGTCGATTACTGGCAGCTGGTAAGTGTACTCTCTGCTAGAGAACATTGGGTTATTCTTCATCAACGATCGGGGTTAATTGAGTCAAGCAAGAGATGCTTTGTTTCATTGTTTACTCGTATAAAGTTTTATGTTCGCTTCTTTAAGGAACTTTTTTCCCACCTTTTCGTCGTTTACAACCAGAGAAAATACTCTTCGAAGTTTTCTGAGTTTGAATAAACGAAAGCAACGGAGTAAACATCGTTGTTCACAGGGAAAAACACCAAACATTCAGGACATTTCCTTGTCAGGAAGTCATCTGTCTGATGTAAAATATTTGAAAGATTTGTTGGTTTGTGACAGTAAGTGAATTGCTGCTTTAATCGATAACTGTTGCTGGAAAGTTTTGGTTGATTTAAGTCATCGCCATTTCTGGTACATTGATTTTGGTGAAAGTTCGGTCCAGAATAGGTCTCTATTTACTAATGCATATTCATTCAGACTTGGACATTAGGAAAAGGTCAGTCATAGTTTGTGGATCATTAATGAGAACGGTTCACGCTGACCACTCTTCTATGGAAAAAATTAAAAAGTCGTAGTTGCTCTCGCGCGGCGGAGAAAAAAGACAGAAAACTTGGACAGAAACATGTTAATGAGTAAATTTTTATAAAGCGACATGAATGTTTGTCACACCACTGGGTAGCTGTTCAAGTTTATAAAGTGGCCTTTAATTGTCAAATGGTCGTGGTTGTTTTATTCTGCGTAGCCAGTCATTTTGTGTTCACAACTTAATTTCTCTCTGTAGTGCCAGCTTCAGCAGTATAAGCTTTAGCACCTACTGTTATCGTCGTCCTGCAAGAATGAAACTGAAGGGAGACGTCTTTACAATTTTATTGTTAAAACCGAAGTGTTAGGGCACTGAAACTGAAAAACTGATCTAAAAAATTGCGAAAACCACAAAAACGCGAAAATTGCAATGTCCCACTCTGTAAAGCATGATAGAATCAGTTTCACTCTGACGATATGTCGCTAAGTCAAACTGACACGTTACGGTTAAGACTTGTTCGTAATTAACTCTAATCAGGTAATAAGAATCTAATCAGGCGGAATATGCAAACAAGCCAAACTTTAAACTGATACCAGCTAACATATTTTAGAGAAACTGAGCCTCATTTTGATCGACGTCAGGTAACATTATACCATTACTCAGGACTAATCGTCTAATTTACACCGAGGAAGACCTTATTCGGTGGTTACTATTACTGTAGGTAATAATTTTTATTAGCTGTCGCGTTTTTAGGAGACAATGTGGAAACAATCAGAAAATGAATCGAGCAAGTCAAAGGTAACTTTTCGAGTTTTTTTTCCATCGGGTAATTATAATCAAAAGCATGTACTGAAAATGAAAAGCGTATACAGATGAAAGTTTTTCAGCTTTATCATCAAATATTGTATAATTTAACTCATCTGAAATGCACGTTTCCTATTTCCTTTGTTGCACCCGGAAAAGGACGTCTGCGTAAAGCCGTCGCTTATTGTGTTCCAGCGTCCCGCTGGGTTCTCCTGATCTTGGTAACAGGCTGTGATAGGCTGACACACAGTGCCAGTTGTTAATTTGACTAAACGCTGATTGGTTGTTATCAAATCTGGTCCGATAATGTATGCAGTGAGCGGGGTTTTCCAGCCAAAACAAATTAAAAACACCACAGGCGGCCCAAGCTCTCTTTGAGAACCACACAAGGAACACAATTTGCATATCGATTTATAAGGATTTGTATGGGATTTTCTACAAGATATCCATAGAGATAGTTTAAAGTGAAAATATTAAATAAAAATGGCTTACCTTACTCTATACGTGTGTTATTTTCCATTGGTGTCGTTATTTTATCGATTTCACTTGATTTAAGCGGTTTTTTTGAATGATTAAAAAAAAAACGCTTAAATCAAGTGAAATCGGTAAAATAACGACACCAGGAGCAAACAACACTCGTATAGAGTAAGGTAAGCCACTTTTATTTACCATTTTCTCTTTAAACTATCTCTATGAATATCTTGTAGAAAGTCTCATACAAATCCTTATAAATCGATTTGCAAATTGTGTTCCTTGTGTGGTTCTCAAAGACAGCTTGGGCCGCTTGTGAAAACACGTGCAATTGTGTGCTGTTTTTTGTCGATCGAAAAGCAGAGCGATCGAAATCTTGCGCGAAGCCGCGGAAAATTTAACTTGTACGGGGAAACTATTTCTTTACAATTGACAGTGCCTGATAAATCACATCATATTTGTAAAGAGTGTCTGAGAAAACTGCAAAAGCGGCGTGGACTTCGCACTGACTTACGAGAACTCGACGGAGAAATTAATTTCTCATAGCTACAGTTCCAAAGCCTGTAAGGCAGGGCTTTCTATCAAGAAAAAGGCTGTACAGGTACATGTTTTAACTGCGGAAAAGCCTGTTTCTCCCTTTTCCGCGAGCAACAAAGGAAATAGGAGACGTCTGCATGGAGGCAACAACCATACAGCCATTCACAGAAACACAAATAGTCAACTGCAAGACTTCAAATGTGGATGTACATTACGAATCTAACATTGTATATTGGCCTACGGCAATGTGTGTATTCCAACTAAATAGCCAACAACCCTTGCAAGTTTTTCGTCTTTACAAGAATGAACTGGGCGCTTTCAACTAGATATTTGCTTCAGAATGTCATTTACGTGGGTCTAGTTACACCGGCAGTCAGCGTCCAACACCTCCTCTAGGCAAACACATCTTTATTCATTTCTTTTACCGTGCTGATAATTCACCATCTTTCTCCATTCTAAGAGCTCACATGAAACCTTCGACATCGTTGATCTTATCATTTTTCATGGCGCTTGTCACTACTAGTTTTGACCTCAGTAGCTTACCGTAGAGTCTCTGTGGCTCTGTGGTAGAGCATCGGGGCACAGCACCCGAAAGTTTCTTTTCTTTATCCCGCGCTCGTGACAAGACCAAAAATATTTGTGTTCACTGACGTCAGACAAGGGTTCCCTTCCTTTGACACAGCTTCTTACTTACAGGTACCAGTCTTTCTGCATGTACGTATGTAGCCCGGACAAAGCTTTGTGTAGAATCGAAAAGGCCCACTAGGATATTCACACTCAGATTGGCCTTTTATCTCCATTCTGACCGAAGAGGCATATTTTCTTGTGCCTTCAAGTAGAAAAGGCATAACTTTCCTAAACCCCAAATGAAAGGCGTTCGTTTTATATTCATGGCTGTTTTGATGGAAAAGAAACGATAAAAGAAAATCGTCCGGGAGAAAAACTTTGCGAATTTTACGGACCTTCCACTCGAGAAACCAATCAATAAAGTCCCATCATCTCTTTAAATACCTTTCTAGGCTTATATTATTGAAACGACTTATCAAGCTCTTATCCCTTCTGAGGGGATTAAAGTAGCTGGATTGTTAGGTTTTCTCATATTTCATTTTCTTGATTCACAACAGGGGAACTCACAACATGTGCTTTATGGACCACATGTTATTCGCAGTTTTCATTCTCCTACTCTTTGTTACCCTTTCATCAACTGATCAAGGTATGGAATTAAAAAAGCCTTCTGCTATTATTTTAGTTATTCTGGAGCCCCAGAGCTCTCATCATTCCGTATCAGTGCAACATTGGGTTATTTGAGTAACGGTCTTAAAAAGTATCGCATATTTTTGAACGAATGCGTGATACTTTTATTCTTTGATCTACCTGAGATCAGGTCGTTGCTGAAACGCTGATCAAACTTTTTCAAAAAAATCTTGGATAATGCGCATGAAACCGTTGGTCTAAAAGGGTGTCTAGGTGTGGCTACGTGAGTGCGTTTGTGAAATTTTTAGTCAAACACCTTCTTTTGAAAATTACGGTATATCAGCTAAAGAATACTTTTTGTGTATTTACATGACCTTGGGGTACAAAGTCTGGCAAATCTCTAGACTACGTCTCAAGTTTGCATATTCTTTCGATTTCTCTCCCCGCCAACCCTCTTTGTGTTTAATAACCCTCTGTTATCAGAGACCAAGTCACCCTGTTCGCCTTTATTTGTTTACATATTTCGCCTCAGTGGTACAGGAAATTCAGGAACACATGTACAAATGAGAATCAAATCGGAAAAAATTCATTTCATGGATCAGTGCAACTGTTAAGATTTGTCGAATCGGGAAAACTTTATTTGCAGTCTCACTTTTAACCTCTTCGCATATTTTAAACAATTTTAAGAACTATAGCAACCAAGATAAAATTCCGCGATTCGATAGAAAGATCAGACAGCGAAAGTACGTCACTTCAAGTTTAATTAATAAATTGCATGAAACTATGCCACGGAAATCCAAAAAAAAAATATTTGAAATGCATTCCAGGATATCGTAGCAGAAAGGCCGGAGAGGTGGACTGACATCCCTCCACAGTAACAAGATAGCTTGCCTAGGGTCCAGTCGGTATAAAGTATCTTTTCCGTTAGAGAATCTTTGTGTTAAATAACCCCTTGAGATCAGAGACCAAGTTCGCTTTATTTTTTTAATTATTTCGCCTCAGTGGTACAAGAAATTCATTAACAGTTAAGAAAATAAAAACTAATTAATTCATCACACGAATCAGAGTAACTGTTAAGATTTGTCGAATCGGAAAAACTTTGTTTACAGTTTCACTTTTAGCCTCTTCACATATTCTCTGTTAAGTGATTTTAGAGAAACAGCCAGTGTCGAGGAGAACATGGATTTGGGTCACAGCAAAGCCAACGGGTGCAGACGATGGGCCGGCTGGGGTATGAGTCTATTTTTTTGTCTAATGTAAATTACGAATTAAATAAAGAAATGATCTTCGCATGCGAGATGCAGTTTAAAAAAAAGACAGAAAAGGTGGGTTGAAAAAAACAAAAATGAATAAAAATTCAAGCTTCGACGAGATACAAACCTGCGCCCCTATGATACTAATTGACGATGTCGACCAACTGAACAACGAAACATGTTGGGGAGCTCTTCGTTCCGGTAAAGTAGTCTGAATCACAATTATCATTTTTTACAATAGATTGTAAATTTTAGAGTTGCACCTAAATATTGTGAAAGTGATAGCATTCCTTTCAGGTTAAACGGTGGATTCTAGCGTCGAAAAGGCCTCGCAATGCGATTAAAAAAGGTTGGGAAGGAGCATTTTTTGAGGCTACCAGTCACTCAGTTTTGCTTATTAAACTCCTAGCAGGACTTGTTTGGGTATTAAACTCTTTGTTCTCCTCAATTTTTTGGGAACAATGACCCTAACCATAAATCTTGAACCAGAGAAAATTAAATGCGAAAAGTATATTTCGTTAACTGAGGGTTAACTGAGGGTTAAATTAATACTACAATGAAACTGAAAGAGATCTCAGGAAACAAAATGTGGTCAGTTTTATTTCGTTTCTTTCCTTACTCAAATTTTTTTGCAAAAAATTTCAAGTTGAACTTAAGCTTTAAGAATATTTTCATAACTTGTGTCTCTTTTTTAAATATATACTCATCTCTTGTGAAGCCATGTGTACATTTTATAAAGGAAATTAGATACACCCTGCTCACAACCGCGGAACTGCTGCGAAATTCGTACTACTTAATTGAATGTGGACTCAGTCATTGCAAAATGGCTTTTTCAAGGGGATTGAGCAAATTAAGCTCATCTTTTAACCACTACACGATTTAATCATTTGAACTGGTTCTTTCCAATAGTGGGTGAAACAGAAATATTACTCACTCTGTGATGTTTATCTGGATGCATTTCCACAACCAAACAGCTGGCTTATAAGTGATCCCATCGGGGTCGACAATGTGGTGAAAACAGTCATCGTTACTATTGATTACAAAACAGAGAACTGCACTGCTATCAAAGGAGGGATCCATTGCAAAAACTATTTCCATTTATACGAACATCAGTCCTGGCAAACAACGAGACTCGACCCTGTAACAAACAATGCTAGTTATGACAAGATTGCGAAAACAGCTCCGTTAGCTCTTGGCATCAGAGTGTCTCAAAAGTTTCGTGTAGAAGTTAAAAAAAAGTACATCTTTTTGGCATTTCATGACCAGGGTTCGTGTAGTGTCCTTTATTCTGTCACTGTTAGTTATTACGTCTGCCCAATATCGACTCAAGTTAGTAGCTTGGTTTCCCTACCACACACAGTAGCTCCAGCAAACAACTCAAAGCCTGTTGAAGTTGGTTGTGTTACAGATGCCTTTAACAACCAAGGGACTCTAAGCCTGGATTGTCAGAGTGATGGGGTTTGGAACATCAGCTCACTTAATGGAAGTTGTATATGCCGGGAGGGGATGGAAAACGCAGTAGGAAAATGTAAAGGTATACCACGTAAAGACAATTTAGCAATTGATATCGGTGAGATGGTGCCGTTGACCAGTAGAGTTTTTCTCGTTAACACAGAGGTAAAATGACTGTGCATGCTTGTAACGCGTAAGAAATTTTACATCCGCAAAGGAAATAGTAACTATTGCGGCAAAATGGCGGTATTTTTAATTTCCCATTGTCTATTTTCATTTTACGAGGATAAGTTCAAACCAAAACAGATAAGGTTGCCGTTTCCAGGAAAATTAGTGGAACCCCCTCTGCTACACATTATATTCAACAAAAAAATGTTACAGAAACTAAACTAAACTAAGAAACTGATGGGAATGAAGTAAAGCATCTGTAACATCGCTACGAAGTTCAAGTCGTAGCGACTGCCGTCGCTTTAGCTGTCTGCATAAATTTAAAACAGCTTACGATGAACTATAAGTAGAAGATCGCTAGTTAACCTTCAAACCTATCCATAGGAAAAGAACTCCATTAAATTGTCCACTTGGTCCACATCAATAACAGCCCAAAAGAGTATGAAATGATGTTACGTTCGTTCCCAAACGAAATTCATTCACGCTGAAATCACAAAACTCTCCTCGAATGCGCCAAATCCTCCAAGCATGCGGAGTCAACTTGCCGCTGTGTCTTTCAGACCAGGAAAAAGATGCGTATAAGGTTTTTTCAAATGGCTACATTATGGCTTGTCCAGCCTGAAAACCCTTAGAGTCAATTTATTCATTTGCGGTCAGTCTTAACCTTTTCCATCTCTAATTATCTTAATTCCTTCAGTGTTGGCTTATTCTTCCCATTTTAGTGTTTTCCAAATGCTGTTTTACGCTGTGCAGAAGCATAAATACAAAAATTAGCAAAGGGATACTCTTCCACGTTGTTAGGCAAACGCTAGCTCTTTCCTCGTTCTCACACTTATGTCGCTTGTTGACTGAGTTATACTTATGTCTTAGTGCGGGCCATTCTTTTAAACCGATGTTTTAACACTTTCTCCCCGTTGGAGTTAAGGTTGCATGTTGCTGAACATACATAAATACGCGAAACTCCAGTCAAAATCCGCAATAAGCGCTAGGTCCAGGAGGTAACTGGAAAGCGAGTTATTTGCGCTGTCAAAGACTCTTTAATCGTCATTAGAAACACTCACTCATCAGCATTGTTATTAATGAGTTAATTTATTTCCAGATTGTCCAGAAAAACGATACAACGATGAGAGTGGCTTAAATTGTACAGGTACTGACGCCGTTTTTGCTTTTTTTTTTCTAAATGAAGAGTTTAATATATGTAACAGCTTTTATCTAATGATTTAAATAATAAAAATTCCACTTGAATGGCTCCCAATTCGATGCCTGTGAGAGATAATTACCCTCAAAACGTATTTTTTGAATTAGCATCATCTCCAATGTTTGTGTAGTCGCAAACAGAGAGAAAAAAAACCGAGAGAGTTGCTTGTGGTAAACCTACAGCCCATCGAATACAACCTCTTTCGAATGTTTCCATAGAAGATGCTCAAAATATAAACAAGAAAGTATTTTTGAACAATGTACAAGAGCTGGCCCATGCCTGGCTAACAACGGTAGTTTTCTCGCTCATTGGTAAGAAATAACTAATATGTAAGTAGAATGATATGTAAATAGAAAATTTTAAGCGCGGTAAAGAAAGTGGGACATTTTGTTCTTTTGTCATGAGCGTGGGACATAGGAAAGATTTTTATGAGTCCCCATGAGGAATCGAACCTCAGGCCTTCGACGCCTTCGACGTCGCTGATCCTAGCAGTGCGCGGGACGCATGTCACAAATGAACCCAGTCAATGTCCTAGCTCACCAAAGAGTCTCTGTGGCTCAGTGTTGGAGCATCGGAGCGCGAAATTCGGAGCATCGTGACGTGAAATCCGAATGAAGTTCGATTCCTCATGGGGAGTCGGAATATTTTCATCGTCCCATGCTCGTGACAAGACCAAAAAACATCTTTTTCTGTTGCAAATACGTAGTTTCGTACCTGAATAAGCTCCCTTTGTTTAAGGATTTTTTTGATTATGTAACTACAATTGCTAATGAGTGCTAATGAGTCTGTCTTTAGTTGTACCATCAGCCCCGAAAAATGTCAGCCTCGGCTTTGTCAACCAAAGCGCACTGGAAATACAGTGGCAGCCTCCCGCAGAAACTGGGGTTCAGACCCACGTGTTTTATGAAGTTGAATGCCGTCGACCATGTGAAGTTGAAGACGAAAGCGAGTGCGTAGATAAAGCTTGCAGGAGTGACATCATTTTCATACCAAGAAAGGATGGCCTGAGCACCACTAAGGTTACTGTTGGAAACCTTACCTCATTTGTAAACTACACAATAAGAGTTTACGCTAAGAACCGAGTGAGCGAAGTGGCGAAATTGAAATATGGAGTTGAGGCGAACTTCACGGCAATTACCATAAGGACTAACGGGTCATGTAAGTCAGTATAAAGATTAACTAGAATATCATACAAACCCTTACCACTTATTTATCAAAAATAGTACTTTGGTAGAGTCAGGGCTGCTTTCCCTATAATTTTTGGAAAAAGTTTTGTCTGAATCAGTGAAGTTAAAAGCAAGATTTTGAATTTATTTAAGTATCACTTAAATTTTTTCCAGCAACGATAGAAGAGGTGGTAAGTCTAAAGCAGAACTATATGAAATATTCTAAATGCAGATTAACTTTATTCCACTGTCTAGCTACTTTAGTGTCCAAGGTGACTACGGCCTTCCTTAGGGAGAATTTGACCAGTCATGCCCAAAATTATTAAACGGTCAACGTGGTGTTTGCGTGAATTATCTTTTCCGTGACAACCAAGTTGAAACTTACCGTTTGACTTGTGGTTTTGTAATAACTTCGTATTTTGGTAAAGTCTGTGATCTTGCTTAATCAAGCTGAAAATTCACGTCCAAGATAACCAATGACTTTATTTTTGCGTGACGTGGTAACTCCTAACCGAAACTAGACATTACACTTTTCTGTTCCATATGTAATTTTGACACAACACGTTTTGCCCTTCCCTTAAAGCTCAATAGGGAAAAATCTCTGAGCGAGACAGGCGTAATCGATCCCTTTTGACTCTATTTATGTTTGAGGGTTAATTGGACTGTCACGGTTGATGATTGCTTACTTATTTCTGTTTAACAAACTAGTTCCAGGTAAGCCGACTCTGTCAGTTGGACAACCAGAAAAGGCTGTTCTTGTATCTTGGACTCTAAAGGAAAAGAACGGCGTCATCAAAGAGTATCACGTGACTTATTTAGGTGAAGATGATTGGACAGAAACCAAGACTCTTATCACTAAGAAAATGGAGGCGCAGTTTGAATTGAGGGCGGGAAAAACTTATGAATTTCAGGTAGACCGCACTTCATCTAAAGTTTGAATTAAATTAAGCATTAGTGGAAGCCACTTCTTATGAAAGAAACCAAGACTCTTATCACTCAGAAAATGGAGGCGCAGTTTGAATTGAGGGCGGGAAAAGCTTATGAATTTCAGGTAGACCGCACTTCATCTAAAGTTTGAATTAAATTAAGCATTAGTGGAAGCCACTTCTTATGCTCTTGAGAAAGAAACCTCGTGAGTGAATCCTGTGCTTTTACCTCCCTAGGTATTTGCTATAAACGACATCGGAAAAGGCCCTACTGGGATTAAGACGTACACGCTGAGAAAAGGTTAGTTTGTTTATCGTTGTTAAGTCAATCTGCTGTAAGATTGACGTTATTGAACTATCAACCAGTCTATTCTAGTTTTCAAATTTTCCTTCAAACTATTTCCGTGACTGAAATGGGATATGAAATCGGCTAAAATGAGAAAAAAAGTTCCTTCAAGTTTTAAGTTCATACGCTGGACTAGGATGACAACAAAGAGGTCTAGATACAGACCACTAGAGCCTTAACCCTTTAACTGCCAAGATCTGATTGTTAGCTCTCCCCTGGATATAGTTTCTTTGGCGCGCGCAGGCTGGGTTCTAATTTACCCGGGACTTTTAAAAGTTGCAAAAAAAAAAAAAAAGACACATACAAACAAACATGGCCGCCGCGCTTAAGCCAGAATCATTTTTTCATCTGCCTAGTAGACTATGTTTTACGCCTCTAGGTAGGCTGCCTACACTTTCTTCTAACTTTATTAGTATTGTGTTTCAAAAACGGAAAGCTACAACACTCTCAAGGGACCAAAATACGCGTGAAACCGGCAGCAAACACGATCGCGATCGTCGGAACTATTTTCCCATATCGTGGCTGGTTTCCGGAACACTAAATAGGTGCTACCTACATGCAATATCAGCAGCTACGCTTCTCGTGTAAACAAGTCACTGTCAAAACTGTGAATGGTGAGAGAACTTTGCTCAAAGAGAATGTTCCAGTACACTCCTGAGCGAATGTCTTCAATCTTTTACCACTTTCCTTTCCAGCAGTACGCATTGTCACGCCGTTTTAATTGGCCATAATTTTTCTGTGT
>NC_142526.1:20163573-20228573 GCF_964205215.1 Stylophora pistillata
TTTTTGACCGAGAAGATACTGGGTTAGAGTAAACTACTTCAGCCAATCACCTACCGTTTTTGTGGAAGAAAGCCAATCAGTACATCTCGTCTACTGGCGGGAACACGGCGGGCCCTTTTGCCGGCGTGATTAAAGGCCATTTCATTGTGATGTTTCCGGTTGTGAGCGTCCTTTCTTCAGTTCATTTATCCTTTTTGCTTCGTGATCGTTAACGTTCTTCATCCGCAAAATGGAAGATCAATGCATTGTTTTGCTAGAGAGGGTTATCGCTGAAAACGTGCGTCTTCGAGAGGAGCTGGAAGCGCGCGACAACGAGCAGAAATGCATCCTCGCAGAACTCGGTGCAAAAATAGAGAGCTCTTCAAATTCAGGACAATAGCGAGCAAGCAGGAAAAGAAAAAGGAAGACCCCTGTCCCTCAGCAGTGTCGTGTAACTATATTTTTATCTTGGTTTCCTGTTAACCATGATCGCTTAGTTTGTTCTGTTCAAAAATTCGGCCTGTTCATAAATTTCGTGCCCTCCACGATCCGTGAGGTAGTAGATGACCACGTTACTGTATGGCCCACAGGCAGTCCAAGCTCACTACTAGAAATGAGACGTGACTCTTGGTTTGAGTGGTATAGTGTTACAAACGGTCATTTATAAAGGTTTGTATGAGATGTAATCGGTTTGCCTTAAAAGAGAGAAAAAATGTCAAGTGTATTGCTGCTTTCTTTTAGCAGTGGAACACCAAAATAGCGCTAACTCGCCAAAAACTCTTCAAAATGGCCTGAGACGCTGGAAATCAACAAAGAATACAACAAGGCGATAAGGTAGGTCAATTTTATTTCAAAACATGACATTTTTGCCAAATAATGTCCAAGGACATATATCTGAGCATTTTTTCATGCCAAATGGAGGTTGTTGAGTTTATTACCCTTCTTTAATATTTCTGCATTTTACATGTGCAGTATCACTCAAATATTTCCCAAGTTTCACTGCACATGGAATATTCAGTCACATGACACATTTACATTTAAACCAATCACACATCAGCCAAAACATTGGATGGATTATTAAAACAATAATTATTACTATTGAGTGAATGAAAATTTTTAATTCTCCCATTACACTGTACTGATGGTGTAACAGTTTCTCCTAAGGTGCTGGTGCCACATATTTGAAAAGTCTACATGATGCTTCAATGAGAGCAAAAAAGGGAAGCAAGAGGCTCACAAGAATCTCTGTCGGAAGCAGGGGAGAGTGAGAGATGTAAGTTTCTGTTGTAATATGCCGTAATTACCTTTTCAGTACAATCTCTGTAAACTTATGAATGTTAGGCTAACACCGGTAACTCCTGTTATTAGGCATTTCTTGAGTTTTAAACATGGCTCAAAATTAACTCTGGCAAGGTTGCAAAATGTGAGTTATTTCTAGTTAGAGAATGTCTGCAAGTAAAATTTTTGCCTTTCAAAACTGTAACTCCTGAGAATTTGTGGACATTAATATCTATTAACAAGCTATTCTGAGATACATGAATATGATACATATAATACTATTTTATAAATTGAATTGGATTTGTCAATTGTCAGGTCGCTCAAAACAGTTTCCAGCCCTTAGATTTGGATGGGTTATTATGACCACTCTCCATCACTTGATGCTACAATCATGGTACATGTATAAGAATACTGCCTAATCATTGGTGACCACATTGTTATTTTTGTGACACAATAAGTTACCATAGCAACCTCCTAAAAAACACCCTTAATTTGATAAGCATGATAAGATGCAACTTTTGACAAAGTTAAAAGAAATTCTGTGGACAGGGTTCACAGCCACCACATTTTTTTGAAAATTTAAGGTTCCTGTGAACCCGACCTTAATTGCAGCATCAAGTGATAAAGAATGTTTATAGAAACCCATCAAAAAGTGTCCGAAACTGCGTTGAGCCATCTTTAATGATCACACATGCAAATATTTTTATTAGCTTAGTAATCTTATAGCGGTAATCAACTAGTAAAAGATTAAAATTTCAATGATTTGGCTCTCTGTTAGATGAATATTATCTACTTTTGTTGATTTTTGAGCTTTTTCTTTGATTGCTTAGAAAATCCAGAGGAGACTTCAAACCCAAAAGACCATGCCTTGGTCAGGGGAGAAGAAAGCTTTGGTGGAGCAGGCTGTTGGAAGTTCCCAATACACCAGCTCTGACGAGTCAGACTTTTCAGATGATGAAAATGGACAACCCAAACTTTCTGGGTATCCTGTCAAAAAATTGCCTTGGGAAAGGTCAGCATTGACAAAAGTAAAAAAAGCTCTTGATGATGCGCATATTAAAAGCCTAAATGTGCGAGCAAGAGTGAACATGGTGGCAAGGCGATTTCATTCAATGCCATGTACAATTAGCCCCGACCTATTGATGGTCTGGAATGGGCAGTGAGGCCTGAAGACCCAGCAACATTTACTAGCCCCACTTTCAGCCCTCCAACACCTACAACATCATCTCACATTACCCCGTCCTCAGCAACAAGGACTTCATTTCATTGCATCCGCCCTCCAACACCTTCAACTCCATCTGACAGCATCCCACCCTCCACAACAGGAGGTTCATCTTGCAGAATCCTCACTCCAGCACTTGCAACTCCATCTGACAGCACCCGACTCTCCATAGCAGGACGTTCACCTCGCAGCATCGTCACTCCAGCACTTACAACTCCATCTGACAGCACCCGACTCTCCATAGCAGGAAGTTCACCTCGCAGCATCGTCACTCTAGCACTTGCAACTCCATCTGACAGCACCCGACCATCCACAACAGGAAGTTCGTCTCGAAGCATCCACCCTCCAACACCTAGAACTCCATCCCACAGCAACCGACTCTTAGGAACAGGAAGGTCATCTGACACCTCAGCAAACAGGAAAAAAGTGCCAAAATCAAAGAAAGACACTGTGCGTAGGCCCTTAAAAAGAGCTGCCACCTCTCCAGAGTACTAAGTTTATTGAACATTAATGGCATTGACTACGATAAGCACCCTTGAGTTTATTCTGGGAGAACCCCAAAGTTGCAAAGATTGGTCAATTTCAGGAAGACAGCAGTACACCAGTTTCAATATTTATAAGTAAATGGCTCACATAGTTTTGTTTGAAGTGCACAAGTTTATCTTTTTAATGTTACAGTTAAGAAATATTTGAAAAGAAAGCTCACTAATCAAAAAAGGACAGTGCGCATAGGCGACTTTGCAGTGAGTTGACACTTGCCATGTTTACTAAGTTTATTTAATATTAAATTATTACGGAAATTGTACTTTGTCATTTTTAGTGATACTGTTAAGAAATGTTAGAAAAGAAAGCCCGAAATCCAAAAAAGTACAGAACCTGTAGGCCACTACAGCGACTTAGATGAGAGCGATTAAAACAATAATTATTGTAGTATCTATCAATTGAAATAAGAAAACGGTTTATAATTTTTGTTTCCCTCTGTTCTATTTTGAAGATACTGGAAGAAGGGTTATGACTTTTATACATAGATGTATATAGATATTTTTAAGATATTTTTTTGACATGACAAGAGGTTCACAATTTCGTCTTTTTAATATAATATTACAGTATTTAGTAACCCAGAAGCTCTTGCGAGCAGATTTCTTAAAAAAATAAATCATTTCAAAGAAGTAACATGTGTCGCTTTAATAATCATAACATTGGGATTAAACTGTCTTTACGCCAGGTGTAAAATTAGCGTAAGGAAGTACCGTGTCTTTACTGTCGCTTTACACGCACCTATAAGCGTAAAGTTGACATTACACTATCTTTACGCTAAATTTAAAGGCGGCTTAAAGAGTCTCATTACAGCAACTTTACATATACGTAAAGGTAGCGTAAAGCTTGCCTTTACGTAATGTAAAATGTAACGTAAAGTTGTGTAAATGAGAACTTTACGCTAGCTTTACTCCAAGTTTAAAGGCGGCTTAAAGAAGTCTCATTACACCAACTTTACACATATGCATAAAGGTTGCGTAAAGCTTGCCTTTACGTAGTGTAAAGGTAGCGTAAAGTTTCGTAAATGAGAACTTTACGCTAGCTTTAAGTCGCCATTACGCCAACTTAAATTTGATTGTTCGTGCTGTGTATTCAACGATATTCACCGAACCTGAGGCGAATAAAACGTTTCGGTCCGAGACCTTCATCAGTTGTAATACAACTGATGAAGGTCTTACACCGAAACGTTTTTATTAAACTTTGTTAGACTTTTTATTTGAGTATATGTGTTTCTTAGCTCGAAGTTGTCCGTCCGTCCTCGTGTACTACAATATTTATATATATATATATATTTAAAAATTATTCGCCGAAGGCGAGGTGAATATCGTCGAATAATCCCAGAGACGAAGTCGAGGGTATTATTCGACAATATTCACCGAACCTGAGGCGAATAATTGTTTTAGTATAATTTCAGAGCTGAGCAACAGAGAAATTTCTAAAATTATAACATTTTAGCAACATTTATTAACATTTTATTTTAACATTTGATATAAACCGCGTGGAGCGGTTTATATAGCCTCATATAAGGAACGCTCGACCAATCAGATTGCTGGAAATTCTTTGCTCAGCTCTGAAATTATACTAAATATATATATATATATATATGTAACTGCAGACAGTACTGTTTCGGCCTTCTGGGCCTCATCAGTGCAGTGCTAATGCTAGGATGGAGGAGAACCAATATGGTCACCCCAAACGATCCAACCTTTGTGGTATCGTCTAAGCCATGCCAGAGTGCTCAAACTAGAGTACACTAGCGAGCATGCGCAATTGCAGAGCAATGACTCATCCTAGTTAGAGTGCTCAATTTGGACATGAAAGCAAAGCTTTGTATGCCAAAGAGCTATATCTAACTGCAGACAGTACTGTTTCGGCCTTCTGGGCCTCATCAGTGCAGTGCTAATGCTAGGATGGAGGAGAACCAATATGGTCACCCCATATATGTATATATTTGTCACATATGTATTCGCTTTCAATTATTGTTTTGTTCTTTAGGGGAGTTTGCAGATGTCTACAAAGGAATCTTGAAATCTCGTGAAGGCAAGGAGGTGGTTGCTGTCAAAGTCTTGAGGGTCAGTTCAGTCACGAAATGCTTAGAAGAATTATACCTTATGTCATTCAGTCAGACTAACCCAACAATATTTTTTGGCGGATACGCGTAGCTTTGTACCTGTGATTTAGAACTCTTAATGCGGTACTTCATCCCATATAGATAGTGAGATTTATACATCCAATATCGTTATGATGTTATAATAAATGCACTATTTTGCTGAAATGATATTCCTTTCTTTCCATATCAGCCTGGTTCCAGTGAGAAAAATCAAAAAGATTTTCTTTCCGAGGCGTCCCTTACGGGCCAGTTTGATCATCCAAATGTTATCCGCCTCATCGGAGTGGTGACACAAAGTGAGTGGAGAACGTTAACTGAATAACCTGTATTAAAGACTCGACAATGAAATTATGAAGCTACTTTATGTCTGCATTAAAACCAAAGATACACTGTTATTTAAAATGATTCGAGATTTTAAAGTTGAATTAATTTCTCTACTTTTAGGTAGACCAATGATGATTCTAACAGAATTCCTGGAGAGTGGATCATTGGATCACTTTTTAAAGGTTTCTTATTTACATCTAGTTTTTCTCCTGTAAAGAAAAAAAACAACAACAGCTAATAAAAAGAACTCAGACTTAATCAAAAGACAGTACAAAAAAGATTGCTTAATTGGGTGGCTTACCCTTGTAACCGCTCATTTTGTGTTATAAACACCTTTTGATTGTATTGTTCAAAAAGTAATAATAGTAATAACAGTGATAATAATAATGAACAGGGTGGTCCCTCAGGACATGAGTACTGTTATCAAAGGGTTCCTGTTTAAATGATAAAAATATAAGCAGAATAAAAACGAAAAGAGCATAAAATGTGACTTTGGCTAACGCTAATCTATAGTCACTACACTATGCAAAATAAAATTCGTTAAGAGACTTCCGAAATAATACCCTACTGCTAGTCTGCTTAGTTGTGGGTTCGAATCCCAGACCGGACCAACACTGAAATAAATGAGGAGAATGTGCTACTTTTGCTATGATATCTGCAAATGGTTAGACATTCTAGTCTTCTCGGATAAGAACGAAAAACCGTAGGCCCCTATTCATGAATCTTCTCTGTACTGGTTAGCAGGGGATGTTAAAAGAATAAGGGACGTAGCCCGCGGTGTTGTGGTCTGGCCTGTTTACTGAAATTGGGGGCATCTGTTAAAATTAGTCTTCACAAAAAAGTGTAAACTGCTGCAAGCAGTCCTTTAAGTCCCCCGCAAAACATTGTAATGCGCATTTGATCATATCCCAATGTTAATTTGTGCAATATAGATATTAAATTGTTATTATTATGGTGAGTCGCGCGTTTTATCTCAAGCCTTTCACCCTTACATCTGTATGCATGTTCTTCATACTGCTCCTTTTACATTTCCTATGGTACTGACAAGGAAATTTTGTTTAACAACCAGGAAATTATTTAGTTTGTGATGTAATCGTTATTATCATTACATTAATGTTTGATTCAGCAGCGAGGATGAGAAACTAGATCCCATCGTAAGACTTGGAGGGTTAAACGATTAATGGGTCTTCTGATTTCCTCATAGGACCGAAATGGTCAGCTGACGAACCTTCAGTTGGTTGTAATGGCCAGAGGTGTGGCTGACGGAATGAAGTACTTGTCAGAATTAAATTTCATTCATAGGGTATATATTACCTTCATATTTTATTTTCATCTTTAATATAATTGAAATTTACCTTTTCACTTGTGTATCTTAGCATTGGAACAAAACAATACGTGGTTGTTCGTCCTTTGTTTCCAATTGGGTTTGGAGTTTTGGAATCGGTTTATTTATTTAGAGGGAGGAAAATCATAAAACCCGGTGACTGACACTATCGTATCAAAGAGGACAACCAACCAAATATTTGATTCTCGTAAGACATCAGTTGTAGGAGGAAAGGCGCGCCACTGAAGTGGGAGATCAGCCTCCTTCCCATGATCGTTAGTTAGCTTCAGTTTCAATGAGATAACCTTCATATAAAAGTGACAAATTTAAGGGAGTTATTCTTCAAGATCCAAACGCATGTGGGGTTATTCTGCATTGATATGTTTTGAATTTTGCTGTTGTAGCTAAAAACTGATTGGGTATTAAAACGTTGTTACTATGTTTGTCTTAACTTAGGATCTGGCTGCTCGCAATGTTCTTGTGGGCGAAAACATGTTGTGTAAAGTATCAGATTTTGGCCTTTCAAGAGAACTGGCTGACGAAGATGATGCACAAGCTGAATACACGACACAAGTAATTTTAACTTAAATCGACAATTACGTTAAGGCATACGCTAACGTTTATGATGAGTGTCACGGAAAAAATGATGACAGTGACGATCACCTTTTCCTTTTTCACACTCTTGCCTTTCTTATGTGTAACTTATGCTACCCACTGAAGCTGGCACTATTCCACGCTCTTCTTTGTTTGCTTTCTGTTGAAGTGAAAGACTTCCTCAGATTGAAGACTGAAAACTGCTCCTGAGATCAAATTTTTCATTTCCTTGTTTCCATTTCCTGGTACATTGTGACTCTCTCACCTAACCTGCCAACTTCCAATCCGTTACGAGAGACAGAAGTGTTTGTATTTGGACCGTTCCATTCTAGATTTCGCAGCCACCATTATTTGACTATGTTCCGAAGGTTCATCTGAAGGCTAGGTATGATGTGAAAAAAGTGACTCACAAAGTGCGGTCCCACTTTGTTCCCGCTGATCAGGTCTCCTGTTAATGTTATGTACCTTTTTCAACACCCTTTGCTAAAGGCGAGCACAAAGCGAAGGTATAGAGTTTTAGTGAAAACACGTGACCTACATCCTTTTAAAATACATTTCTTTGTTTCAATTACTCTTAAGGGGGGCAAGATTCCAGTTCGTTGGACAGCCCCAGAGGCACTTCAGCATCGGACCTTCAGTTCAGCCAGTGATGTTTGGAGCTTCGGCATTCTAATGTGGGAGATCATGTCATATTGTAACAGACCTTACTGGAATTGGGACAATTTCGAAGTAAGTCATCCCGCTTAATAACGAATATTTTCATGAACTGTGCAGAAAAGAGCCTAAAAGAATGATCGGTTCATAACAGCGGCAAGTTCTTATTGACGAGAACTTCAACTTACAAAGATCGTAATTTTTGGACAGTGCCGGCGGTGGAGTCGCAAAAAGCGGCACAGGACGGTCAAAACAAAGAAAACATAAACGACTTTTGTGAGTTAACCGTACTACAAACAGTTGCCTTTCTTTCTAGGCTCTTGAATGAACAAGTCATTCTTGATTCTTAACAAAGCGAAATCTTTCTGTTATATATTAAATCTTCTATTGATTAGGTTCGTGCGGTCAAGATGGCTGAACATTAACCTCGTTCTAATGGACCTCAACTTCGTCCGGGTCCATAAAAGGGCAAAAATAGGACTTGGCCAATATCCAGCAATATTGACCACACGTTTGTTCAATAACACGTATGTATTACATAGTGACTTTGTAAGGTAAATATTATTAGATAAAAGTTATCATTTTTTCCAAGGTTATCAAGCGAGTGGAAACTGGATACAGATTACCAGCTCCACAGGTACGTCTTGCAGTAACAAACGTGACTACTGAATATGACTTTTCCTTTACAATAAAAACCAAGTAAATATCATTGGGTTTTTGTCGTTATCATAACACCAACCTTTTGGTTGCATTTGGTATATGTCCTATCGGATTCACTCGCGTGCATTTTCTGTTGTTGACGTCTTGTTCTTAAACTGGACGTGTTATCGCTTTCGAGTGATATTAGAGTGTCATTTAAATCCAACTACTACCATCACAAGAATCACTAAAACACCACAGCAAGCCAAAACAATTAAAAGAGTAGCAGCACTCAGTTATAAGAACTTAAAAATAAAGAAATCGAGAGAAGATGGGAAGGAATTATTTAAACGCTAACATGTAACACTCCAGCTTTGCTTTGCAGGGACTGATTCGGGGTCGAAGGATTTTGGTTGTATTAAAATAATATTTACCTGATCTCCCCATAAGGCTCTGTAGTATTCTGATGAAGCCTCGCGTTAAAGCCAGTTCTATTTATTCCCCACTCGCCCTTAAACTCTGTTAGAGACGACTGATCCTCCATCCGCATTCCTGAAAATCATCCGTCCCCCCTAAAAAAATTCCTCCGCCTTCCCCCTTCCCATATTAACCAGTTCCGAAGGTAATTGACAACACAATCATATCAACTGTTCAGGTGAAACCTTTTTTGTGGGTTTTGAAATATTTTAAACGGTTAAGATCCTTTCCACTAAGAATTAATCCTAAAATAATTTATCTGTTTGTACAGGGATGTCCGAAAATCGTTCATAATTTAATGATCGAATGCTGGCATAAAGACAAAACCCAACGGCCCAATTTTTCTGACATTGTCAATCGCTTGGATGAACTTATTGGATCCCCGGAATTTCTAAGTGGTGATTTATCCTCTTTCTCAGAGAGGTAAGTTTCCATCGTATTACGACAGAATGAGTTATTTGCGTCAAAGAAAGATGACGAAGGATCAGTGACAAAGCTCACTTCCTCTAATTTGCGTGATTTTTTCGTCTTCCAAATTTTCCTCTCTTGATTTGTGTTTAGAGGACTACAAAGCAGTTGACGAGGTGCATTTGAAAGCATCCAAGGTAACGTGACTGATTTTGGTGGCGGACCTAGAGGGCATTGAAAAAGGGGTTGAAAAAATGCGATGAGCGTGCAAGGTGATGACATTCCACACCAAAAGCACATGAAAATCCGCTCAAAAGACCCACCGTAACATAAAATGAAATTGAGTGAAAAAGTTCAGAAAAAAAGGGAAAGTCGAGTTCTCTTTAATTCCAGGTTAAAGACGCTCCCCTAAAAAATCCCTATTCATTTTATTCATACATTATTCTAGTCCTAAAGCAAGCCATACCCCAGAATTCCAGTCAGTGGACGAGTGGCTAAAACACATCAACATGGATAAGTATTCTGAATTATTCCGAGAAGCACGAATTGATGATATGAACAAAGTCACTGAACTGAATGACAAACAATTGAGAGGAATGGGTATCAGCCTGATTGGGCATCGAAATAAAATGCAAAAGAGTATCAATGCTATGAAATCACAACATTATAACAAGGGCATGGATACAGATTAGATGCCCAGATGAAATCAAGAAAATGCAATTTCGGGAACGTTTTCTGCTTGTAACTGAGCTGGTGATCAGTAAGCAGGAGGAAATTACTATCGTATCACGAACGAATGTTGTCATATATCTAATATTGTAATGGACAGTGCCAGTTTGTCTAAAGGTGGGTTAAGATAACCAAGGATTAGTGTGAAGATTGATTTCAGATCTGAAAGCTTAAAAAAACACGTTAGTTTAATTCCATTTGTTTACAATTTGATAATTGAGTACTCTAAAAAAATTGGAAAAATCATCCCGAAATGGCTTTTGAACAAAGAAATATAGAAACCTGGATTAAAAATGAAACCTGGATTAGCGCTAATCGGCCTTCAAACAACTGGGCCCTGGTCATTATCTATCGCTTGAGAGGGGTTGAAGGGTATCATATTAAACTTTTTCTAACCTTCCCTTAGGCTCTGTCGTATTCTAACGATTCCCCCCTCCGTTAAGGAAAGTCAATTTTCCACAGTCTCCCCCCTCCATACTCTGTCAACGGTGACTGATCCCTCTTTCGATTTTCATTACGTTATGGAAAGAGTAGTCAAATTCCTTTAATTATATATTTACTAGTAAAAAATTTCATATGACTTTTCCTTACCTTATAGAAAGAGAGAGACTGTCTTTTTTTTTTCTCATCATAACACGAGCTGAGGCATTGGAACAAATAGATGGTACACGTAACAAGTACTACAAAACTTTATACTCAAGTGTTATAATTCAAACAAGGTATATCACTTTTGAAACTTAAGAATCAAATTTTGGGCACTGGTATAGAGAATTTATCTTTCATAATGCCGAGATACATATTTACATATGACAGTGTGAGTCTTTATGCAAGAAATATAAGAATTCGTGGGTGTTTTCACTGTCATATGCATTTAGGTTATAACCTAGAACTGAAATACTCTATCACAGAGAAGTTTTGTACTTCACTACTCCAACAATCTTTTTGTTTAATTTTGACGGTTTTTTTTAATCAATTGACAGTTGCATTATTTTGAATCATTCCCTTTTTTCATTTCAATAGTCTACATTGAAATGATATTCTATTAGGAGACATTGGCTTGGAACTTTTAGGAAAGAAGAATACAAATACAGCAGAAAATGTCTGGTTTGAAATCTGTTAAACGAAATTAAGGCAAAATTGTCTATAAAGATCTGAGCACGTATTTTACAATTCATATATGAAACAAAGCTACTGTAGGAATAAAATTTTTTTCTGGTCGATGCAAAGCTTCCTAAATTGCATTAAGCTTACTATAACTAGTTCAAAAAACTATAAGTTAATGTAACAAGGTTGTTTCAATACAATTGCGACTATTGTGACTATTACACGCGAGGGAAGCTTAACCTAGCATTAACCTAGTAAATCTGCTTAGTTTATTAACATTGTCATGAAAAACCATATAAATGAGAATAAATATTTTGCATATAATTCCTTGGTTGTTGCTTTTCCAATTCCTTGTTGTAATGCTCGGCGAAAAACATATCTCCAACGCTGTCTATATAAATAGGTGGCAGATACAGTGGCATTAATAGCCTCACGAATTGGAGGGATAACTCGCAGTGTCAGATGACCTAAAAATATGCGGTACGCACCATTACATTATTCTTACACTACGTACCCACAGTGCCTGTATAATAGCGTAGAACGATGTTATCACCGGCGCTGATTTTAATTTCCGCCGGCAGAAACAAAGAAGAACGGGATCAATCAAGGTTTCTGGGAAACGAGCCCAAAAGCCCCTGATCAAAAATGGGATCAATGCCGCCATCTGGGCACGGCACACGAAATCGAGTGCAACGAGGACGGTAAAAAGAACGAGCGCGTTCTACAAGAAATCAAGTATAACGAGCACGTCAAAAAGAACGAGCGCGTTTTACACGAGATCGAGTATAACGAGCGCGTTCAAAAGGACGACCACTTTAACCTTAAAATCCAGTACAACGAGGACGTTAAAAAGAACGTCCTTGTTTATACGATTTCATTGTATGGTTCAACGATCTTTCGTAACATCGTGCTCATTGTCTAAGAACGTGTTCTTAGACATCGAGCACGCATCAGATCGTTAACGATACCAGCGAAACGTTGACGATCTAATCGTCCACATCCAAATCTTAAACCTACGTCGAATCGTATCAACGGAGCATTATGACGGGTAATTGTTCGAAAAAAACAATTGTTTCCAAAAAAAACTCCATGCTTGATTTTAACTGACAGAGAATTATTGCATCAACTAAACTATCAACAAAATCACCATATTTAATTCTCTCCTTTGCAACTCTCATTGTGATAAAACACTGACACATGATAATTCAAAGTTGTCTTTATTTGATTGTTTTCAAGCCTCAGGAGGACTTGTTTGTCATGTCCTGCAATATCCCTTAATATTACACTTGGTGGTACTATAACTGAAGCATTTTCTCCGCTAAACATCCGGAACACAACACTAGCTTCTCTTTCTTGGCTAGTGAGTATGCTCTGGTTTGAAATATAAATACAAAACGTATTACATTCCCAGGACTGGAAAAGGCCAAAAACCAACGATACGTTGCAAGGTCAATGCGTTTTATTGAAAGCAACAAGCAACAATCATCATAAAAAACATGCACAAGGCTCGTAATGGCATAGCGGCAACTTGTGACGGTTAAAAGTTCTAACAGGTCTGGGCATTCATTGCGATCGCAATAGATTCAAGGATTTCTAGTTCAAGTAAAACAAATGCCTTAGGGAATGAAATTCAACCATTTATATGCCTTGAGGTTCCTAGTCAGAATTCTACCTTATCATGAGTAAATTTTTTTGCCGCACCTATGGGAGTGAAAATATATGGGTAATGTCTTAGAATGTATTTTAACTTAATCGTTGTCAGCCTCTTTATGCCGATTATTCAAACGAAGCCTAGGTAAAACCTAATAATTCGGATATATCAAAAAAGTTGAAATGGTAAATTGGCCACCGTAATGATTACAACAGCTGACGTTTCGAGCGTTAGCCCTTCGTCGGAGCGAATGCCAGGTAAAACCTAGTCTAGGTAAAACCTGACATCCAGGGGAAAATTACTGAATGCTGATTGGTCGATAAATAGCCGGACCTTTTTTCTTAATTTTGCCTTTGAAGAGGACCAAAGTACTTGCTCCTGATTAGATAATCGCTAAAACACCAAAGGCTCGTATCAGATTGACCTATATGTATCGACTCCAATGTCTCACTGAACAATTACCCTTCAATGGAAAACGCTACGACATATCTTTTTTAATCGACGACACAAGAAAGCACAAGAACTACCAAAAAAAAATACAATCCTTACCAGGGTTACAGTACAATGCTAAAAACAATTACTTGAAATTTAACAATATAGAAAAATTACTTAGAAAAATGTATTTAAACAAGCAACAATAGAAAAAAAATTCAATCAAAAAATGCACTATTAAGTCCTATAGAGCAACCTGGTTGTTTTAGATCTCTAAAAGAATAACGAAAAGAAAAAAAAAAAATCCAGTTACCATAGTCCTCACAGGATTTTACGCCACTTCTCTTAATAGTCGTTATAGCTTCATATTTCAATTGAAAAGTCGTTTTCCAGTTTTTTACACTCTTTCAATCATATAACTAAAGTCCGATATTAATGGATAAAAAACACTAAACTCTAACCCTACCCCAAACCAATCCCCAACCCAACCCAATCCAAACCCTAACCCCTAACGAGCTAAGGTGGCTGAACTCAGTTTTTGCGCGCGCTTTTGCTGATGCAAGTCAGCGCGAACACAAGGATTGCAAAAAGCAAACATGCCGTCAACAGAGTGGTCATTTCATTTACTCAACACATACCTGCACAATCTCTGCTATTTTTCTCTATAGTTGGCGCAGTGTATAGAGAGCTTTAATCTTTTATTACAAAGATATGTAATATCGTTAGATATTACGATGAGTACATATATTAGTATTTATCTTGATTGTTTTCAAGATAACACCCTGAAAGAGAGAAATAGATTGAATAGAGCGGGAAAAGGAAGATTATGTAACCAAAAGTATTTGATGATGGATGTTCTAAGCACTTTATTGGGAAATAAAGAGAAAAGCGCGGAGAATGATTCTTCAAAGACCAGCAGTTTATTATACATTCATCACTACATTCCAAGGTAAATTCGCAGTACCCTCTGGCTTGAAAAATAAATACAAAACATATTATATTCCCAGGACTGGATAAGGCCAAAGCCCAGCAAGACATTGCAAGATCAATGCGATTTATTGAAAACATGCACGAGGCTCGTAATGGCATAACATTGAGTTCGATTGAATTCGTACTTTACCCTGGGCTTAGATATTGATGTTAAAATGATGGTTTTAAAGGGCATTTTTTTACTTGCTTTTACTGATTTCTTTCTAACAGGTAAAGGTTTTCATATGTTGGGAACTACGCTTAGCAACGTAGTTCCCGAAAATTTTTCTCAAATTCTCCACGGAATTTCCTAAACAAAAGCTCTAAAATTCTTATAGAAATGTCTAAAATTCTCCAAAAACTCTCTAAAATTCCCGAAAATTCTGATCAATTTCATTTCTTAGATCTATAGAACAAGAAACAATGATTTTTAAATCGTAAAACATGATTTATTGTCATTGTTTAAAAGTTGCAAAAATAATAATTAACGTTTGCTTATATATGTATTGATCTTTCTTTTTAAAGGAATGTCCTATGTAAACTTTCTCTCGAATCAACAAGAAAAAATGGCGTAGAAGACTTTAGGGTAAGACCACACTGAACCTTTCCTAAGACTCTGACCATAAAGCCACCATGATAGAAAAAGCCACCTTGATTTTTAGATATCTGCACGGGCTTGCTCCAGAGTATCTGTTTTAAAAGTTTTAAAAGTGGCGTAAATCTGCTTATGACCTCAGGGAATCTGAAAATAAGCTAAATGTTCCATTACCGCGAACTAATTATTACCGAAAAAGCTTTAGTTACAATGGCGCCACATTGTGGAACAGTCTACCATGCGAACTGAAACAAGATATGCTTTTAATAATTTTTAAAGCCCTCTATAACAATATGCCTCATTTTATTCAATCTTTATTTCAAGTAAGAGAAAATAGGAAAAATCTTAGGGCCAAAAACAAATTTGTTTTACCGGCTGTAGCTAAGACCACAACATACAGCTTTTAAAAATCGACTTCTTACATTGCTGCTAAGGCTTGGAATGCATTACCTGATAAGCTTAGATTAATGGCAGAATTTGGCCCTTTTAGGAATGAGATGAGAAATCTAAGTAATTTGTAATTTTATATCATCATTTATATTTAGGCTTATATTATTTTTAAACTCTGTACATATATTCATATATTTTTCCTCGCGTAAGAAGCCTCATTTTCATCCGAGTTAAAGAAAATCATTCATTCATTCATTCGTTCATTCGCCGATCTTGTTTTCATTTGCATCCTTCAGCTCCTGTTTGTTACTAGTCCCTTTAATCACTTCAAGAGGAGGGTTGTTTAAGTAATTTTCCTGACCTTTGCTTTATTATCCATGCTTCTATCATATCTCGCTGAAGGGAATCTGCTTTAGGCAGCGCAGAATGCTTTAAAATTGTAGAATAATAACACCTCGAGCAGTAAACTTCGTTTAAAGCAAAAAGCGTCCAATTTGTGTTAGGCAGTATATTTAATTCTATTTCATGAAATGTTTAATCTGTCCCAAACTGACACGGGAAAACAATTTCTATTCTATCAATATTTTTTTTAAAGTAATCACTCAATCAGAACCCTGGGGCTACAGGTTAGAACCTGCAAAAATGCTGTTCTAATTACATTATTGTTAAATTTCAAATTTAGTCGGTTAATCAATCAGCGCTGGAAGTTTGAAGATATATTTACTATTCTTTTGAAGTAGATTAATTAAATCTTTTATTAATGTCGCTTTTTATGGGAATCAAGCTTAATGAGCACCAGGTTATGAGAGGATATAAGCAAATGAAGACAAAAAAACAAAACAATTAAAACAAACCAAAACAAAACCGACTATATCCAATGCAGCAGGGTGGGAACGGGACATTTAGGCACATGCTATAAGCACACGCCCAGGCAAGAATAAAACTTGAAAATCAAAATAGCGCAGAAGAAAAAAATATCCTTATAAATGCTAAAATCCACACACTAGCGACATATTAAATCGAAAAAGCACAAAATAAATCTGTCTATCGCGTGAAAATATTGAAATATTCCAAGTACACACCAATCCATAGTAACAAATGCTATTAGTTGGAAATTTTGTTTCATACTGTTTGATTAAAAACGTACTTGAAGGCATTTTAATGAAAAAAGCTTTCTAAGTTAACTATGATAGATAGAGTTCCAGATTCTTACGATTGCATTAAAAGACCCCGATCTATTCCCTGCTGATCAATACAGTTCCTACGTTTGTCGATTTTGTGAGTCAATCCCCTGTTTCAGCTCCAACTGAATGGCGAAGCTCTTTGGAGATGGAGAGAAGTTGCGCTTCTAAAACTAAGTATTCTGCCTCTTGGCTACCGATTAACAGAATCTGCTGGTGAGCGTGTAGGCGAAAATATGCCAAAACTACTTGGACAGATTCAAAATTGCGTCCCGTCCCTTGAAGCGTGATGGTTTTTTCACTTCAAACTTGATCCAAACATACCTTTGTGGAGCCAAAAATGGAAAGGAAATATGCTACAGAATACTCGACTGCAGAGAAATGGGCGAGTGAGTCCTAAAAGTGAAAATAACATGAAGGATTCGTGCGTGAAGACCCAAACAACGCGAATATGAAGTGATCTTATGCTCACTGCAAATTGGTAAGCGTGAGACTTCGTTGATTTCATCTTGTAGCTGCCCATATCTTAGTAATTCTTCACACATTCGCAATTTAAGACAATTTCTCTCTACCAAAACGCTTACAAACACAACAATTGTGCCAGCACGTGTTGCCCACGATCAAAAGATCTTTCCAAAGTTAAGTAAGTTAGATCGCAGGTTACGTCAAGGGCGCCAAAAAGTCGCGATCATACCATGAGGTTGCTCTAAGAAGCCTTTGATTGTAACCAATCTGCGATGATAACGTCACTTGATCCACAAAGTCAGATATTTTTTATGTAAATCTTCAGCACTGAAAATGACATAGCAATTTAATCTTTAATTCACCGATTGCCAGACCGAAATTTTTAATCTTAGCGACGTCAAATTAAACTGTTTAAGGTTACCGTGCACCTTCAGGGGTGTCTTACGTGCAAGCGATGTAGAGCGTCCGGTTTAAACTGTAGATATTTAAATCCCTATATTAAACTACTCCTAACCCTCAACAGATGAGAATTGCACCATAACTGGAGAGGTGTGTACAAAAAAAGAAAGACCACCTTGTTGCCTAAATGTGAATAAAATCAAATAACATTTTGAGTTTCCTGTTGTAATAATAATAGTTAAATGAATCAATTATTTTCCTAATAAAAATTATATTTGACTTCATCCATTCTTCTTAATGCCCAGAAACATCACATACACCTTTTGCAACCTCACTTTTCAACCTATTAAATTACGAGAGTTATCTGAAAATTTGATGAGAACATGTACAGCTGATAGTATCAGTGAGGAAGCTCTCATCCTGGAAGCCTCTTAAGGAATATGACTGATCACTCCTCACATTCATTTTCAATGAAATCTGGACAAAAATTCTGAAAACTTCATTGGTAATTTTATCAGTTTTACAAATAAAGTAGACATAACTCCCATATAGCATATTAGTCTCGGCAAGCTTTGTACAGGTAGCAAAAGACTAATAATTTAAACCAGCAGTAAGCTTCTGGGAATAATGACAAATTCTCGAATAACAGCTTGCCACAGTAAATGTCACAGCTATCCATTCTGTCTATACTACCAATTATTGGGTCACTTCACATTACCTCAAACAGAAGAGAACATAACAGTTAATTCATATCATCAATCTTAAGAAATAACAATTTCATGATGAAAATCATAGTGCACTTCGACTCAACATTCAATTCGCAAGGCAACGCATTCTACTGAAATGAACAGGACAGAATACAGCTGACGCCATTCGTTTCGAATAACACATGAACATGAAGAGAACGGCACCAGTTTTACTCATGAGACAAAGCCCACGCACTTTTTTTTAAGTTAATGGACTGGTTAGACCGAAAGCTAGATAAATAAACAATTAACTGACAATGATTTGGGACTTCAGGCCAAGTGATAAATAAGTTTTACCAAAGTTTTTCCTCCAGTTAGCACATGAAGCTCGAAAAGGCAATAATAAAAAGTACCACAAAAACACAGTAAAAAAATAAGCCAAAACCGGAGTTGATTGAGGTAAGACCATAACAACTGTTAAGACACGTGCCTACCTACCATGTACATCAGACTAGGAGAGCAAAAAGGCCAAAGACGGTTTTGGATTATTACTTGGAAAATCCACCTAAACCTCCCGAAAAATAATTCGCCGAGGGTTGTAGCAAGAGCAACTTAATCCTGAAGCTGGAACATTTTTTAAAGCCTTGTGTCCTATATCAACTGTAAAGAGAACGAAAAGATGTTATTTAAAGTGATTTGATGCTTGGGGGCCATCCCAAACTTAACGCAATTTTACTCGAAGTTGAAGTAAAATAAGATCAAAATCTAAATTTCCATCTTTCCTCGGTTCAAATATCTCACGATCGTCTCCACATACAACTTTGTGATCCACAAAAATAAAACATCAACATCTTAAGACTAACCTTCAAGGTTTTTTGTCTCATGTGTACATATTTATCTTCAGTAAATCAAATCTCAAACTTCAAGTTTTCGAGCTTTTTTCGCATTTTGTTCACACTTTGATCATTACAATATCTTCAACTAAAGAGCCAGCAAACACCACGAGTATCCACAGAGTTAGAAATGTTGGTGAACTTGTCATACTCCTTCATCCATCTTCAAAAAATATTACATTAAAGGTGGCGATCGTCCAGTTGAAACCTCGCAGAAACGCGTCGAAAACTCTCCAAATGGTGCCGAACGCGACAAAGTTGTTCTACTCGCGCATGCGCAGACAAATGCCTCTCTGTCGCTTGTTAGCATAAAATTTGGTGAAGCATTAAATTTGATGCAGCATTAAATTTGGTGGAGCATTAAATTTGATGCAGCATTATATTTGACGCAGCATTCAATTTCATGCAGCATAGAATTTGAAACAGCATTAAATCCGAACAGCAAGTTTAGACTTGAATATCGGCGGGAATCACCCACCATACCTCAGTATAAAAGTATCTACGAACGTTTTCTGTTTTAGACGCGGGATGAACGAGATTCCAAAACAAATGATGAATTTTAAGAGAGCTTCGCCAAATTGAAGCGAACCACGATTTTGATTATATTTGATCACACCGGACCAGATATTCTGGGATCGTATGGTTTTTGGAACCGGAATTCCAGAAAAGAAATCGACCAGCAAGAAAGCCAAGATATTGCTCGCGTTGCCAAAATTACTGCTGCTCAAATAAAAGTTATTTCTTCCTTGTCTGGATTAAATGGTGCGAGAGTAAAAAAGTCGCTAGAAAGGGGTATGATCTATGGGTAACAATAACATTAATTCTGCCGTAGGAGCCAAGATAGACACAACTGCCCGGCATTTGGTCATTTATATGCATATTTAAAAATATGGAAATAGTAAAATAAACAACTAAACAAAGTTTCCATGACTCGTAGCTTCATGCTTTCGCAATCGTCAGACGGTGAGGATTGCAAAGGCATGAAACTACAGGTCACGGAAACTTTGTTTCGTTGTTGATTTTACTATTTCTATTTACGCTCTCCTTTATGTATTGAGCACTACACAGCCAGCTAAAGCATATCCTCCAGATATATTAATTATATATATATATTAATTGCCATTAATTGCCTATTATATATATTAATTGCCAAGTTTCAAGCAAAAGAGGCAAGACATCCACAGTTCAAGAGGCTCCATCTAAGCATCTTAAATGGTGAAGGCCACGCAGGTCGTGAGATAGTTACCTTACAATGCCTTACAAAGCAGAGCTAGGGCTCAATTTAATCTATTGCTATTAGATGTCTATAATGGAGGTCACAGATGATCTAAATTTGAGCCTTCTGGATGGCAGGAGCATCTATCAGGAACTCCTATCTATTGATCACGGCTGTGAGAAATTTGATCAGAATATTTTTAATCAGAGTGATGTAGTTGGAGAGACATACCACAAACCACTGGTGATCACATGAAAATAAAATAAAAAAATTTCCAAAGCACAGTGTCACGGTGTCTTGATAGATTACTCCAAACATCGGTAATCTACCAAGCCACCATCACACGTAAGGACAGCAACACTTCGGAAACATACATCGGGCTCACAAAAAACGACTTTAAAACTAGATACAGAAACCACACCGCATCTTTCCGACACATAAAACATAGAAACTCTACCGAACTGAGCAAACACATCTGGACTCTCAAAGAAATTCGACCACTTTAATTCATGGCGTATCCTTTCAACTAGATCACCCTACAAGATGCAACCTCTGCCTAAAAGAAAAACTACTCATCATGTGCCAACCTGAATTACTATCACTCAATAAACGTAATGAACTTGTGTCCTCATGCCGCCACAGAAAAAAAGCATTACTGCGCAATAACTGAACAGAGCACTTTGTAAAGTATATAAACGATGGTAACAACAAAATCCCCTTATGAGTTAGCAATCACGAACTAGACTTGTAGGGATAAAGAAGTGCGCTCTACTTTCATGTATCGAGCACTGTTAGAGGGAAAAATCGAAACGCAGACTTCCTATATCTATAGGATTATAGTGCTCGATACATAAACGTAGAGCGCAGTTTATGTTCAGTTTGAGAAATAGAAAGACTACGCTTTCATCCCTACAAGCCTGTTTCGCGATTGCTCACTCATCAGGGGATGAAAGCATAGCCTTTGTATTTTCCCAACTCAGCCTATATTGTGCTCTGCTTTACTGTATCGAGCACTGTACTAACGGGAAAAATCGAAACACAGACTTTCTAAATATCTGAATTATGAATCCCCTCCTTCTCTGTTATCCCTGGACGTTATTCGATGGTTTAACATACAACATGGGGGATATTTTTGTGAGCTACGTCTCGACGGGGCGAAGAAAAAGTAAAAGTTACAAAATGTGATCCAGAACGGTCTTTCAACAATTGGTTTTAAAGTCCAACTTCGGTGCACAAGTAATTGTAGCTTTTTACAAGTAGAGCGCCCAGCCTAATGAATTACTTTACGCTGAATTTTTCCCACTCGTCTAGGGCTTTCAAGAACAGCTTGTAACCTGTTGAACTCTTAAGCTCTTCGACACTGATTCCTTCCTCATCTTCACTTGACTCTGAATTCCAAGAAAACGACCGAGAGATATGATTATTCGTCAGTAGCGTTCCTAGATAAAGACGCTGGATGCAAGAGTTTTAATGAACTAGACCTACTTTAAGTCCCCCAAGGAGGGGGTCCCAATGGGGTGATGGCTTTCACGGCTAGTGGTTAAAAATTTTGGCCAATTTACGGCTAACTGTTTATATCATTCTATTGTCGTTACCAGATATTTTATTGCGTTTCACTATATTTACGACTATCGGTTAAAATTTATCAATTTTAACACCATACGGCTAAATTGTTTTGGCCGCTTTACGGCTATTGGTTAACCCCGTTGAGACCCTCTAAGGAGCGTGAACGGTAAAACTTTGCTTAAAACAGCGGCGTCGGAAAATTTCTTCCTCGGATAAAAACTGGACAAAGGCTAAAAATCTCTCCAGCTCAAAGTTGGTAACATTGCTTCTCTTCTCTCCCTTTAGACTTTGACGCGCAGATCGAACTTTCCAACTTTGTAACATAGAGGGCAAAGAATTAGAATGTATGAAAATCATATATGCGGTTTCAAGAAGTGTACAACAGCGATCCTCGCAGGAATGAACACTAATGATGTAGAAGCAAAATATTAAAGGTCTGAAAAAAAATTATATGCATATTTCTAAGTTTATATATCTAGAGGAGATGCTTTAGCTGGCGGTATAGTGCTCAATACATAAAGTAGAGCGTAAATAGAGTGTACATACAAAAACGAAAAAAAATTATATGTATATTTATAAATTTATATATATATATTAGTATAATTTCAGAGCTGAGCAAAGAGTTTCCCGCAATCTGATTGGTCGAGCGGTTCCTTATATGACGCTCTATAAACCGCTCGACGTGGTTTATATAAAATGTTAAAATAAAAAGTTAATAAATGTTACTAAAACGTTATGATTTTAGAAATTTCTCTGTTGTTCAGCTCTGAAATTATACTAAAACAATTATTCGCCTCAGGTTCGGTGAATATTGTCGAATAATCGCCTCGACCTCGTCACGGGGATTATTCCACGATATTCACCTCGCCTTCGGCGAATAATTGTTAAATATATACAAATATATATATATGTATATATGTAATGTGCGATAGTCGGAAAAAAACAACTAGATATACATCCCTACAGACCTGTTTCGTGGTTGCCCACTCATCAGGGGATTTTAATGGCAGAATAATGCGATACCATCGCTTATATATTACACTAATTGCTAATTAACATGGTTTGTGTAGTGTGAAAAGTGTCAAGTCAGCTGTTGCGAAGGAGTGCTTTTTAAAGGCCCATTTTCAACCGAGATGCCTTGCGCGCCCAGATTACTTTTCATATATGAAAAATACGCTATTTTCCTCGAAGTTGCGGAATCGCTTTGTTATCTTCTTCCATCTTACTGATTAGGGCTTTCAAAGTTCCATCTTGAATCATGTGCGAACAACACACTATCGTAGTATCCATATCAGTAAATAGTTTTTAATTCTTACATGTATGACGGTGAAAAACGTCATTTGAAAAGTTGATGCCGCCGAAGAAGCGGTCTAGAGGAAGGCCGGGTCTTCCCGGCTTGGCAAAGGTTATTCGACTTCGAGAGTCTGTGTATGATTTATGGAGGGCAAGGAAAACAACAATGGGTTTCACTAACACTACAGACAGTGCTTTTGCAGAAATGTTATTGCATTGTTCCTACGATGGAACTAGAGATTCCGGGGAGATTTTTTCGAGGTGAGTATAATTATTTGACTGATTTTTACTTGAGATCCTGAGATATGTATGTAAGCGATTTCATTTGTACAAGTCATTATTCTATAATTGAAATGCGTAAAGTAAATCAGTTTTGGCCAATATTGGTCATTTGTTTATATTTTATTTAGTATTGAAGCCGAACAATTTCCTTCAACATCAAGTAAGCTTTGTGCGAGTCTTATACACAGACTCGATTTATGATTTTTCAGTCTCAAATATTTAGTTGCAAATTTGTTTACTGTGTTCTTCACCAAATCTTTGTTTTTCTTTTAAATAGTGTCTGTGAATGACTATCAGAGTTCGCCATTTAGCAATAGCGCGATTCCAAAACATAAACAAAAGACTGCGAAGGATCTCGGATGAAAATGGGCCTTTTAACGCTAACGGACTCCGCATCACCATGGAAGCTAAGAAACAAGTAATCAACTTCCTGGACGTCACATTTAACCTCAGCCAAAATACCTACCAGCCATATACCAAACCCAATACCACGCTACAATACGTCCACCGCGAAAGCAACCACCCCCCGTCCACCACGAAAAACATCCCCGCCGGCATCAACAGACGCTTATCATCCCTCTCATCCGAAAAAACCTCCTTCGACCAAGCCGCTCCCGCCTACCAGAAAGCATTAAACACCAGTGGTTACAGCTACACACTCCACTACGAACCAACGCACACACAAAGTCGCAAGAACTGCCAACGCAACAACATCCTCTGGTGCAACCCGCCTTTCACCAAGAACACCAGCACTAACATCAGACATAAATTCCTCGCGCTGATTGACAAACACTTCCCCAAAGATCATAAGCTCCGCAGAATTTTCAACAGAAACACAATCAAAATTAGTTACAGCTGCATGGACAAAACAAAACAAATCATCGACAACCACAACAAAAGAATCCTCACCTCCCACGTAGAGACTAACGCCACCGCCACAACCGACACCTCTACCGCAAACAACAAGAAATGCAACTGCCGACAGAAAAACTCATGCCCTCTAGACGGAAACTGCCTCCAACAATCTGTCATATACCAAGCTACCATTACACATAAAGACAACAGCACGACAGACACATACATCGGGCTCACTGCAAACGACCTTAAGTCGCGCTACAACAACCACACCTCATCATTCCGACACGCAAAACACCGCAACTCCACCGAACTCAGCAAACACATCTGGACACTTAAAGACAACAATTAACAATTATTCCACAAGCGCGCGTTGGATATGAGATGATAGATAGCCAACGAGGCGCGTAGCGCCGAGTTGGCTATAATCATCTCATATCCAACAAGCGCGAGTGGAATAATTGTTTTATTATAAGAATGGCCCCCAAGATATTAGGAAAATCTTCTCGAATTTATTTTGTAGGAAGAAACTGGATGTTACAATGTACAGATATCAGATTATGGTATATTGGCTCATATACCATAATGGCTAAGCCAATAAAAAGTCTTGAATTGCATTATCCAATTATCCAGTTTTTAATAACATCAATTATTCCATCACCTGGCGCATCCTATCTTCCCACCTGCCCTACAACAGCTCGAGCAAACGATGCAACTTATGCCTTAAAGAGAAATTCCTAATCATCTGCCAGCCAGACCTATCAACACTCAACAAGCGTAACGAACTCGTCTCTTCCTGCCGACACAGAAACAAAGTACTCCTACGCAACAGCTGACTTGACACTTTTCACACTGCATAAACCATGTTAATTAGCAATTAGTGTAATATATAAGCGATGGCATCGCCTTATTCTGCCATTAAAATCCCCTGATGAGTGGGCAACCACGAAACAGGTCTGTAGGGATGTATATCTAGTTGCTTTTTTCCGACTACCACACATTTTACCCGCTCTACTATTTGTATCGAGCACTGTTTCACGGACACCAAGTTTAGTCCCTCTATATATATATTTATATATTTATACATATATACAAATGTGAAAGAAGGAAATTATTACTAGTTACTCGAGTTTCACGCTCTAGGCGATCATTAGATTGAGCGATGTCTACGAGAGGTAAACGGTTATGAATGTTTAAAATTTAAGAACGGTTAGAAGTCGTCACGCGCGCGCTTCTTCTGATTGGATGCTGTGAAAAACTTGTTTTCGTGGCGGCATTTCGTTACAAACTCAGATTTCTTATTTAGGAGAGAGGCATTTTGAGCGGTCAAGATGCAAAGTTTTTCAGCCAAACATAGGTTGCAGCAAGTTAGGTTTGCCTTTTTATGCGCTTGCCCTTTTGATGACGCGCCAGTTGATCTTGTAGTCGTTGCCTCGCTCCTTTAAATCCCAAATGTGTTTTGAAAGTACAGTGTCATGTGAGTATCTTCGGTTCTTGAAAGAGAGTTTGTGATTGTTGTATCTTGATTTGAATGCGTGTTCTGTCATTCCAATGTAGTTCCTTTCGTTACCAGAAGTTGTTGTGACAGTTGCTTCGTAGATGATGTTTTCGCTGATGTACGCGCCGTTTAGAGGGCAAACGTTTCTTACCAATATCGGTAGTCAGCCGCTAAGTTGACTTCGGTCGTGTATCTTTAATAGATCCTTAGTTGGGTTTCATATGGGGTTATAGGCTTCCCCTACCCTGTCACCTTGAAAATTAAGTTTCCCGGAAGACCACGTCTCCGATCACGTAAATCACATCTTCGATTGCCGTGTTGCCAGCATGGTTGTCCTGATAGTGTAGTGGTCATCACACCTGACTAGTAACAGGTGGACGTGGGTTCAAATCCCGCTCAGGGAAAAGTTTCTTTTCAAACGTTTATTCTATTTATATATAATAATATATATAATAATAATAATATATCGATTTCTATAGCGCATTTCCGTGTAAATGCTCCAATGCGCTTTACAACACTGTGCGGGGGACTTTTCCAGACTGCCGGCGGCAGTTTACAATTAATCAAGGAGAAATTTTACAGATGCCTCCTCCCCCCATTCCCAGTAAACAGGCCAGACCACATCATAGTAATCTCGTGTGTGTGTGTGTGTGTGTGTGTGTGCGTTCGTGCGTGCGTGTGTGTGTGTGTACAATAAAACCAATGAAAAACGAAAGTCTTCTTTTACTTTGCTTCTGCGCTACACGTTTCACCGCTGTTGCGGCTCTTCAGGCATAGCAAAGTGAATGCACACCTTTTTTTTTTTTCCCGGGCCTTATTTCACTACTACATCAGTAGTGTTCATTACTGCGAGGATCGCTTTTATACATAAAGGGCAAACTCACTAAATCCTGATTGCCTGATACACTAGGCATTTTTCCATAAATCTGATAATTGCCTAGAGCAAAATTACGTAAACTCAGTAAAACCATAAAAGAGGCTTAATTCATTTTCCCTTAAGAATTACAACTTCATGAAATGCTTCCTAGCAGGGTTGGTTTCATTATTTTGGCGCTGTGGTACAAAAACAATATTTTGTTCAGCTGAGACGTGCGTGATACAGTTCATTGTCGCTCGCTGAACACTACAATACCCTACTACGAAATTGCCCGAAAGCGTGCGTTTTTGACCTTCTTAAAAACCTAAAGTTTTGTCCTTCGTATTATAAACAAACAATCGCATGTTTCCCCGTAAAATGAAGGATAAATGTCACTTGTGTTTTCAAAAGTTGCCACCAAATTGACATCATTACGAAGGTGTATTGCGATTGAAGGAAACTAAATGCACCACAGCCGAACAAGAAAAACCCTTAAAACCTCTAGGTGGAAAAAACGGGGTCGTGTAACCCCAACCAAGGCATTGGTGCCACCTTCGGAGTTTCAGCTTATCCTATCAATGACATATTTTGCACAGTTACTAAGGGAAATATGCGCATACAGCTCCAAGTACTACCTGATGTGAACATGACATTTCAAGAAATAAAAGAAAAAATAAATAATGCATAAATTTGAACGAAAACGAAATCTAAGGACTTATCGAGACGAAGGCTGGCCGTAGAGTGCCTCTCCCTGCTAACGCCCTCAAATTACTAACCACGATCCCATAACTCTCCGCGCACCGTGTCGGCAAATATTAATTTATGCTAATTAGGATGATCACTAATTACATTTTCTGCAACTTCTGAAAATACAATTGATATTTATCCTTATATGAATTTTACTTGTCCCATGCAATTACCTATACTAAATGAGCTGGCGAAACTGAAAGTTCATTCGCAGATCCTTGGAATTGCAGGACAAAGATAACTAGTCAACTGAACGAGATCAATACAAATTTACAAGTGCCCAAAGTGTCAAATTGAAGTGGAAGGCTTTTTTCGGAGAATGGAAAACTTCATAGAGCGACCGAGGTGTCTCAACATATGAATACATAATATATACATAATGACTACGCGGGAGGGCCGAACGGAGATACATTTGGCTCGAGATCATGCACAACTTATGTATGCATGCTGTCATAAAAGAATTGGTTCATGCTTTTAACTTTGAGTATATCGAATTAGGGATGCACTCAGGAAGGTAAAAGAGATCTCGAGCAATTCTTCCGCTTCTCTTGTGCCCTCCAAATTTCCCGCGTGCGTCAATTAAGCAAATATTGGATGAGGTTGAGCATGATATCATGAATAATCGATGCAGAGGTTCTGGTAGGTAGGTTACCAAACTATCATTGCATCAAAGTAGTTCAAAGAGAGAGGTAGTCGTGAATAAGAGGAAGTATCCTCAATGTCTATAGTGACGACGTTCTCTGCTTTGGTGCGATACATTTTCTTCAGTTCATCCCAGTGTCATAGAAGTGTTGCACAGTGTTAATTCCACGAATAAAATTGCAATTTATGGTTATTTTCTCTCTGTCTTTAACGCCTCAATGCCTCGTACGTATGACACAATTCACCCTTTAACACCCACCTTATCATCAACATTGAAGTAGTGTTTTCCCTCCTCTTCTCTCTCTGCTCTGGTCCCATAGACTTTCTTCAGTTCATGCTAATGTCGTAGAAGTGTTGTAGAGCGTTAGTTTCAGGAATTAAATTGCAATTGATGGTTATTTTCTCGCTATCTTGAATTTTAATACAATATTCTATGTAATAATTTTTGTCATTTTAATTACTATTTGATATTCTTACATCATATATCTTTCATTTTTCTATAATACGTAAAATTGTGAAGTGCCGCTTCTCTTTTGTGTGCTCCGTATTTATCGTAATTTTACTCCAACTTTGCTAATCGCATAATGATTCAACTTTCACGAAAAGTTTCAAAACAACATAGTGCACCCAGGCACCGTTTTTGGAGGATAAAGGTTTTGGATTATATACGATTAATTAGTTGGATTCTATTGCTGGCGTACAAGTAATTTGGACATGTTTGGATGCTATATCTATTGTTGTGATCACCGCAGCTTTGCAATGGGCGTTGATGATCTTTTCTGCCGGTGGGGATCGGAATACAATGTTGCTTTTTTTAACAAATTGTGTGTTCTTTTCTCGTGCAAGGCCCAAGATCAAGCGTCATGAATGTCCATGCAACTATTACTCAAATGCATCGGCTACTTTTCATCATCCAGTAGCTTGGTGATTTGGTTCATTAACTGAGCCCAGAACCCGTAGTTACTTCAAAAAACAATGCACAGAGAAATGTAATCATGAACGGTCGAACAATGGTAAGGATTAGAGCTAACCTCATATCTTTCACAGTGCAGAGAATACTTCTCAAATTAACGATGACGGCTACTTATATGCATCACCCTCATATTTATCATCAACTGGATTTGACAGATTCAACTTTCTCTGCAAAACGGGTGTGGACAAAACCTGGCCTAGGCCATGGCCTACCCTGTAGCCTACCCTGTGGTCTACCCTCTGGCCTACCCTATGGCCTACCCTATGGCCTACCCTGTCGCCTACCCTGTGGCCTACCCTATGGCCTACCCTGTGGCCTACCCTATGGCCTACCCTATGGCCTACCGGTGGTCAGATTTTTAAGAACATAAAAATAAAATCATTAAGAGTCGAACGAATACGCTGGTGTACAATTATCTGTCTCTGAAAACGAAACACTGCAAATATCACAGCACTCAACCATAACGGTAGGTTAAGGGGGAGGGGAGAGGAGGGGCCAATGTTGCGTGGTCAGAGAGGATCTACAAATGGCGGCTTTATGCAGGCTGTCAGTTGGTAACAGCTAGTGGAGTGCTGGTGTAAAAATGTAATGAACGGCGTTATATTGGAGAGCATACATATCCAGGTAAGAAAACGCAAACATTACGTGCCAGGCCAATTTTTTAAGTGCCCTCAAGTGCTGTAGAGTATTGAATTTGCAACGAGCACCCCGGGACACGCACGCATCGCCATCGTAAACATTTCGCAAACTTTACTTGCTTTTCCAAAGAAAGGGCCAGTATTGCACTAATTTGAAAGGAGAGCTGATATGATGATGTTTGCCCAAAAGTTGCGTTTAACCGGCTTCTGTTCCTCGATTTCCTTATTCTATCAGAAGGTTAAGAAATTTTGAACGGAATGTGGCCGCCAAAACAGCAGAAGAAAGTCGTTGGTAAGACAGTACTCAGGAAAGCGTTGAAAGGTTTCCAGCAATGCTATCCTTTTAAAAATCTGACCACCGGTAGGCCATAGGGTAGGCCACAGGGTAGGCCATGGCCTAGGCCAGGTTTTGTCCACACCCAACGTTGGCAAAACTATGCTTACAGCCAGCCCATTTCCCGGTGACCTGCACTTAATGAAACCTCTGGGTCCTGTTGTTGTGTTACATTGTCTGAATGGCACGAGAAAGCAATAATTGTTATCCACTAGAAATAGCCCGGCATCGAAACTGGATTTGTGGGCGGTCACTTACACCTCGCCTTTTTATTTTTTTTTTCCACATTTTAGGTATATTTTATGATTCAGCTGTCTTTCAGCTTTCCTTCATCTTTCTTTCCTTCGTTTATCATAAACACATTCTATTTCATTTTATAGTTTAACACAAAAAGCCTTCAAATAAAACAAAAAGCTTTTGTTACTATCAACTCGTGTGTTTTCACACGTGTGTTCTTTTCCCTTGAGTATTTAGGCGCTAGCAAAATCCTTTTTCAATTTATCGATCTTGCAGCGTGCCGCTAGAGTGCCTTTTGTAAGATTAATTTGTGTTGGAAAACAGTATTTTGTAATACACAAAGCCTTTGTTACTATCACCTATTGTGCTTTCTCACTTGAGTTCTTTTTCCTTGAATCTTAATTAAGGCTCTGGCAGACTCCTTTTTCAATTTATTGATTTTGTCTCTAAGTGCCTTTTGTTTTATTTTGTTTTATTTATTAAGTTCTTTTTTTTATTTTGGAAGACAGTATTTTTCAATAAACAAATCTCTGTTTTAGCATCTTTTTTTTTAGCTTGAGTCTTAAGGCTCTACCAGAATCATTTATCAATTCGCACTTTGGCGGCATACTTTCAATTCTGTTTGCTGCTTAAGTGCCATTTGTAATATTTATCTTTTCATTGTTTAATTAATTACAAGCTTTGTTGTTATTACTTTTTGTGTTTGGAGACCTATGTTAATAGAGACATGTTTCATTGTTTTAGCATCGCGTCACTACACAGCCATTTTATTCTCCCATTTCCCTGTTTATTTTGTGGAGTCCGTTTCTTTAGGCAAACTGAAGAGTGACCTTATATTATCAGCATCTTTTTTTTGCTCGAGTCTCTAAGCACTAGCAGAATCCTTTCTTTTTTAATTAAAAGCTTTGTTATTATTACTTGTTGTGTTTGCAGAACTACGATTATAAAGACAATTCTTTTTCGATTCATTGTTTTAGTATTGTGTCCCCAGTGCCTTTTTAACTTAAACAGTTGTTTTCAAAATTAGATGTTCTCTAGAGACATATTTCTTATTGACCTCTGGAGACCTACTTCCCTGGAGTCTCTTTCAGTTAAAGTGACAGGATATTTTTATCGTTGAAAGTGATTCTCCATTTCTCTGCTGGTTGCCAACATGTCTGGATTGAGCCACTTCAACTGCGAGCTTTTACCCGATGCTAACATTGACAGTCGTTTAATCTGCTCGATATGGTAAGGTTAACTTTTATCGATTACAAAACCTCGGCACTGTTTGAGGAGAATTAGGAACTTTTCCTTGTCACGTGTCAACTTTTTATGCGAAAGAAGAATAACCGGCGATATTAAAGAGAAGAGTTCGGCAAAAAAAGAGAACACGGATCAAGCGCTCAGAAGAAGCCCCGTAGCAACTTCAGAATAACTGGCCACTTCTGACTAACCCTAACCCCAACCCTAAAACCCTAACCCCAACCCCTAACCCTAACCCTAACCCTAACCCCAACCCTAACCCTAACCCCAACCCCTAACCCTAACCCTAACCCTAACCCTATCCGTGACTTCTTTGTGCAAAATCTGGACGCCATCGTGGAGTAGAGTTCCAGTCGCTTTCTAAGGATTGTAATTCTCTTGACAGAATGATACCCTTTCTTTCGTCTTGGGCCTTTTTTTACTTGCTTTTTTTTTAACCAAGCCGGACTATTTTCTGCTTTTAATTTTTCCATGAGCAAATATTTTTCCATGCGCAAAGAGCTTCCAAGTGTGAATTTTGTCAAGGCTGCGAGAAATCGGAGAAAGAATTCAGTGTAGTTCGTCTTGGGGTAAAGAAACCACTTTCGGTAAAGTTATCGGGAGGTTCGAGAATTCGAAGGACCGGGGAATATCTAAATGCCTCAGAAACTAATTTCAGAAAATTATTCCACCTAATAGATTATTCTAATAAATTATAATCACCAAACTCAAAACTCCTTGAAGTTTGTTGTGATAGCAGGCTAGCTCGTGGGTGATTAATTTTTTAATTTTCATATTTTGTTTGTAACGCTTGTCGCATTGACTGGTCGTTAGCCCAGTATTTTATCAGCACTTTGAGTACTACTCAAGGGACGGGAAGACGATGGCTATGTTATCACTGTTCTACCTGTTTTAAAACGACTTTACAAAGCAAGCCAAAAACGGCAGAAATCACCAAATACCACATCGGACATACTAGGATTGACTAAGTTTTATTATTCTTATATTTAATATGTTCGTATTTCGGAATACTTAGTGTTGTAAATCGACCATATTTCAAACAACAACAAACATATGAAACATATGTGTGAACTGCGGTTATGAGACGTATATGAGAACGATTCTTCGCAGTAAAGCACTATTTGAGCAATAGTGAAAATCAGACCTGAAAAAAATTTCAGGCCTGTACGGGATTCGAACCACTGACCTCTGCGATACTAGTGCAGCGCTCTACCAATTGAGCTAACAAGCCAACTGGGAGCAGGCCATCAAATTAATTCGATATAAACCCGTAGATGATAAATCAAACAACAACAAACATATGAAACATATGTGTGAACTGCGGTTATGAGACGTATATGAGAACGATTCTTCGCAGTAAAGCACTATTTGAGCAATAGTGAAAATCAGACCTGAAAAAAATTTCAGGCCTGTACGGGATTCGAACCACTGACCTCTGCGATACTAGTGCAGCGCTCTACCAATTGAGCTAACAAGCCAACTGGGAGCAGGCCATCAAATTAATTCGATATAAACCCGTAGATGATAAATCAAACACTATTGCTCAAATAGTGCTTTACTGCGAAGAATCGTTCTCATATACGTCTCATAACCGCAGTTCACACATATGTTTCATATGTTTGTTGTTGTTTGATTTATCATCTACGGGTTTATATCGAATTAATTTGATGGCCTGCTCCCAGTTGGCTTGTTAGCTCAATTGGTAGAGCGCTGCACTAGTATCGCAAAGGTCAGTGGTTCGAATCCCGTACAGGCCTGAAATTTTTTTCAGGTCTGATTTTCACTATTGCTCAAATAGTGCTTTACTGCGAAGAATCGTTCTCATATACGACCATATTTCGTTCCCCATTCCTTATGACGCATTCAAATTCTCGACGGTTCCTCGAATAACTTAACACCGGGTTACACAGCGGGTGACGTTTCCATGAAATGATAATACATTTTTCCTCTAGACGCGAGCTTTACTACTTTGGACGTCCATGTCCCAACCGTCTTCTTTTTCCAAACCCCTGCGGTTTTTTTTTTGTTGCGCACTCCTTGAATACACTTAAACCCCTAACTAACGCAACTTCTAGAGTGGTTTGGAAAAGCTTCGAGTTTTTTTACCGCTCATAACCTTTACTATATACAATAGTGATGTGATAGCGGAAATAGTGTTTTAGTATAACATCCCACTGTGGTCTCCCTCCCTCCCGACAATGAAGTTAGATAGATAGATAGATCACTTTATTTATACACGGTAAATTCCACTCAGTCGTATACAAGCAATATACCTACAAATGTAAAACTTAAAACTATATAATCATTATAAAATATATACAAAGATTAAAAGCCTAATATAAACGAACTGAACTAACTTCTTATCAGAATGAAAATAAATGAAAATAAAAGTACTGCTTTTCAGGGACGCCGCGTCATTAGTTCACTCAAAACTAAAGTTACTTAGCTTCGTCTTAAACTCACCTAATGTTTTAGATACTCTAATATCAGTCGGAAGGCTATTCTACAACGCGGCACCGCTATAAGAGAAACTTTTACGAACATATCGGTACGAGGTTGCGGAAGAGCCAGCCTCATCTCACTATTTCGCAATCTATAACTAGTAGTATCATTACGAAAGATGAATTTATTTGATAAATAATCAGGTGTCTGCCCATTTAGAATTTTGAACATCATAACGGCTTTGGCAAAAAGCCTCTGATTCCTTAGGTTTTTCCAATGAAGTCTACGGAACAGGTCTAGAGCACTAGAATCATAACGGACGGACTTCAAGATACGAGCCGCACGGTTCTGCAGCTTCTGAAGTTTTTCGGCCAGACTTGAACTACAGCAATCCCATACTAAGCTGCAGTAGTCAAACTGGGGCTTTACCAAACCATTGAAGATGTTTAAAAGAGTGTAGAATGGTACAAAATCTCTAATGCGCTTAATTAAGCCCAAAGCTGAAAAAATTTTCTTACAAACAATTTCAATATGGGTATTCCAGCTTAAGTTTTCATCGATAGATACACCGAGAGACTTTGTTGACGACACCTGCTCAATGGGAAAATTTTAATGGTAAGAGACGGATTGTCTGTAAACTCGCCTTTGCCTTGAAGTTATTATTAAGAATTCGGTCTTAGTCAGGTTCAATGTGAGTTTATTAGAAGACAACCAGGTATTAACAGATTTCAAATCTCTGTTAAGATAATCATCAATTTCGTTTAAATCTTTGCCAGCGTAAGTAATGCTGGTATAGTCAGCATACATTCGAGGATGAGAAAAATTAAGGCACTGAGGTAAATCGTTAATATAGAGTAAGAATAAAACAGGGCCCAGAATCGTGCCTTGAGGCACTCTGTCGAAAACGTGCCAAAGCTAGCGTATTCACGATTTATTTTCTTGGTTCGATTTTGCTATTACACTCCAGTTAACTCCCTCTCACAACCCTCACGAAAATCACACACCACGTCTCATTGTAAGCACGTGGAACAGCACCATATATGGGGCGATAAGACAAGTGCTGCATACATGCGGTTTGGTTATGTACTAGATAGACGAAATCACTTATGTTTAAGATTAATAAATGTAGCGTACAGTTTCCAACAACACCGCAATTAAGGAACAAGTTGATTGGTCTCAGCCTTCTTCTTCATTTTATTTAACGATGACTGATTGATTTTTCCACCTCCCACCGTCTTCCTTTTCCACCTCCCATCGTCTTCCTTTTCCAAACCACTGCCAGCGGTTTTTTCTTCTTTTGCGTAATCGAAATGTAAGGAATAAAGAGCTCTGCGAATAGACTTAAACCCCTAACTAACGTCACTCCTTGAGTGGTTTGGGAATTAAGGCTCATAACCTTTACTTCACAGAAAAAGTGATGTGATAGCGGAAATAGGGTTTTGGTATATTACTCTTCTGGGCCCCCCCACAATGAAGTTGATTGGTTTCGGTTTTATTATTCACGTGCCGGACTCGTGCTTCTACGGCAGAACAAAAAAGGGCCTGTTCGCTTGGATTTCATCAATAAATCACTGTTGTAATGAAAGTTGACTGAATTGACCAAGGATGTTCGAACATGGGAGATTCAGGCGATTCCAGCTCTGGAAGCGATTGCGGGTCACCTCAGCCGATAGGAAAGTCAACGAGTAAAGTGTTCGTATGGCTGAAGGGAAAGGCTACGGTGGCCCACAAGTGCACACCGAATTCTAAATCTCCACACCGAATTCTAAATCTCCACATCGAATTCTAAATCTCCACACCGAATTCTAAATCTCCACATCGAATTCTAAATCTCCACACCGAATTCTAAATCTCCACGCCGAATTCAAATTGCTCACACCGAATTCCAAAGATCTGGGAGACTGGACCGAGTATTGTTTCATCGAATTGGCATTCCTTTGGCCCGTGGCGTTTAGTAGCCCATTTGCCATTAGAATGTCTTGACATTTTCTGTAGGTGGTCAGGCAAGACCGCGGTTTCGATCCTAATCTTGTGGATCTCGTCAGTTGCCGATTAACTAAATAGACTAGTAGAGATTCGTTCTCGGTATCAGTTACACATGAGTTGTTTCACAACCATTTCGTACTTGCTTTGTTTCTATTGACTCTTACTTTTGGCCAATTGTGTGTACGTATCCATGATCCTTTCCGTTGGGGCATAAGTTGTGTTTTTCGTATAGGCTAAGATGCAATATTTTGAGCAGATAATGCAATATTTTTGCAGGGAGAGAGTTTCCTGCATTGGTTTAGTGTTGTTCCTCGATGATTACTCTGTTTTTGGGGTAATATATTGCTTAGTTTTAAGTGAAATTGATGTTTTTGCAGTTTATTGCTCAATGTTATTCATTCATGTCGATTCCATGGTACTTTTGCCAAAAACGCAAAATAACTTCATACTCGTACCCCTCATTAAAGTAATACTTTATCGGTAGCTTTTCGAGGTCAAGCTCGATACCGCAGTTGGAACAAAATCGGTTAATAGATATCGTTGCGACACAGTCATCGCATTTTAACGCTACTGTTCTAGTTACTACTTTCTTTTCCGCATAACTCAATTCAATGCAACAATACTCGGTCCAGTCTCCCAGATCTTTGGAATTCGGTGTGAGCAACTTGAATTCGGCGTTGAGATTTAGAATTCGGTGTGGAGATCTTGAATTCGGTGTGGAGATTTAGAATTCAGTGTGGAGATTTAGAATTCGGTGTGGAGATTTAGAATTAGGTGTGGAGCTTTAGAATTCGGTGTGGAGATTTAGAATTCGGTGTGAAGATTTAGAATTCGGTGTGGAGATTTAGAATTCGGTGTGGAGATTTAGAATTTTGTGTGGAGATTTAGAATTCGGTATGGAGATTTTGAATTCGGTGTGCACTTGTAGGCCACCGTAAAAAGGCGAAGTGTACACCGCGTGGAAATCCGTGGCTACTGCTGAATCGCGAGGGCAGAGTGAAAGACATCAAAATTGGAGGCAACTATTTGAGTGCAAAGATGAAAGAGCTGGTCAAGGAAAATTTTGCTGGACTTGCGGCTGTTGACTTGGATAGGTAGGTTAAGTACCAAAGCACTTTATCCCGCATGTAGGTTGTGTGCATTGAATACTGAATGTAAACTCAGAAGTGTGTGGTCAGGTAAAACCCAGATAGAGCGAAACAATTCAAATTTTAGCCACGCTACAAAGGATTCAAAATTTACCACTTATACTTTAGCTATTTGCTTCGGATCATTCATTAAAACAAAAGTATGAGGAGTGAACTTGCTACGAATGTAAGGCCTGCAATGGAGTTAAATCTGCACGTAATATACTAAAACAGCACCTGTTATAACACATGTAAGGGTGGGCCGAAAGTTATCCAGATCCACCCCATTTAGCGTCATTTCACGCAACGTCATCAAAATTAAAAAGAAAGGAATTATCAGTCGTTACTCGGAGACTTGCATTTAAACAGATTTTCAGTTTGATCGGAATACTTCTCGCTCTAAACTACGCACAGATCTGAATCTTACCGAGACTGTATCGATATTTAACTTATTTTATCTCTTTGATTCTTGACTTTACCTGTGCAATGGTTTTGGTGATGGCTACACAATGAAAACTGGCAATTGGTAAAAGTATTTAATGAAGGAAAGCAGGAACCTTAACTGGAATTTCCAGATTGACAGAAGGCTAACCATTGAGGCAGGGGGAGTGGGTAAAGGGGCAGAGGGGAATATGGACTGGAATAAAACATGCCAAACAAGTCTAGAAACTTATCATTGATCATCTCTATTTAAATTTGCCACATACTGTATTTACTATTTAGTGAATTGAAATTTTATTTCTTATAGCTACTGTAAACTGTATGTAGTGTCAATGTTGAACTTTCCTTTCCATAGAATTCGTCTATACAAGTCCACTGGCCGTGTGAGCAAAATGGAAAAAGTTTACAGAGGCATACCAGACACCAAGGAAATATTTAGAATTTATGGCAAGGGGAGTTCCAATTCCAGGCGCATATACATGGTTTTGCAACGCCCGAGAAGTGGAGGTTAGTGTAAACTTTCATAATCAATCAAGAGTTTGTGTCATTGCAGTCAGCACCAAAAGATCGCATTGAGTGCATACACATTTGTGTCATATGACCCATAAGTAAAAATAGTAAAAGCCAATTTTGGCAAAGCCTCAAGATAACTGTGCTGCAAAGACAGGTCTTTAGCAAATTTGCATATTGACATGAATGTAACTGTAGTGGAGTAAAATATATGGCTGCAGTACCCACAAATGCCTGTTAGAATTGCAATAACACACTTAAAAAACAAAATGAAACATGCGTTGTGGAAATAACAGCCTCCTTAGAGTGGCAATACATTTCCGCCGCAATTAAAAAGAAAATCACCAGTGGTCTTTGAAAGACAAAAGCAACAACATAATCTAATTAATCTGCAGAGAAATAAAAACTTTGATATTTAAATTCTAACTTTTCAATATTTACCCTTTTTATGTTTATTACCATTGATTGGCCTACTGGCAATAAGGATCTCTGCCTCTAAAAATTTTCAGTATTTGTCTGTCATAGATTTATCAATAGAAAACAAGTAATCATCACATCTTTCCACTATTTAAATGGTAATTCAAACGGCTGATTAAAATTCTTTATTTTATTTTTCATCTCAGGATCTCACCCAAATCCCAGCTCATCTCAAACAAGTGTAACAAACTCAGTCATCCAGCCAGAGACTTCCAGTGATGAAACAAGGGTGGCAAGTGGTGTTATTAATCAAGTGGAATTGACATTGCCTACAAGTGAATGTAAGTGTTTGATTGATTTGCACACTAGTTATAAACTTAGTTAATGTTTTTTATTCAATCGTCCATTTTTCATCTTGACTGGAAGCAGGTGACCCATCTGCCCGTATATGATTATGATGTGACACAATTCAAACTGTGTTGTGTTGTTTTTTTGAACAGATGGTGTTTCTGCTTTTGATGACATGGATAACAGTGACCTCGACAGGAGCTATTTAACTGGTAACCCAGTAAATGTTGATTCAGGTAATACCGTGGTGAATGATTAAAGAGCATCAAAGTGCTGATTTTTTATTTTTCCTCTAGCCTCCCCCCCCCCTCCCCCTCTCCCCGATTATGATCTTTGGCTATTGCAGACCACAAACCCAATCCTGATTGGAATATCTAATAGTTATCTCTGGGGTGGGTAAGGATATTTTCTGAAAAAGGCATGCACATAACGCTAGAAATCAATTTTAAAACTGCAGATAGTTTACATAGATGATTTCAAATTGTGTCATATATTACCTTCCTATGATCTCATAGAAATTAATGGCTCTAAGGTTAGTGCCGTTAGTGTCATGAAATTACTGGGTGTGTATTTTCAAGACAACCTCAAGTGGAACACTCACATTCGTAGCATGAAGGAATGCACAATAAGTAAGGGTCTCGATATTCATTCAATTTTGTGCCATTACATTTAAGCTGGGGTTGTAGAAGAGGATATGAGTTCCTTAGGAGTTGTGGATCTGAATACTAGAGGTATGTTGGAAATATTGTCAATAACTTAATGCAATTACATGCAGGGCTCTCACTGGTGATGACATTAGATAAATTTCAACCAGATACAAAAACAATATTCTTGCCAAAAGTAGCATTTGAACCTAAAATAGAAAGCTTAACCTTGCTTATGTCCTATGTAGCTGATTCATGTTTCAAACTACAGCAAGAGTTGGGGAATGAAAAAACAAAACCAACCCTTAGAAGATTTTGGCACAGGTCCTTAATGGATGACAGTTCAATTGAACACCGTTACTATTTGTAAATAATAATATTGCATAAAACAAATAACAAAAGTATTAGAAATCTGGAATTGGCGTCTAAAATATACTTGTGTTATTTCAAGAAGGCAACTGGAAGAAGAGTTTGAAAAAACCCAACCCTTAAAAGATTTTGGCACAGATGCCCTTAAAGGATGACAGTTTGAATGAATACCATTACTATTTGTAGACCACAATCATAATAATTTTGTAGTGCCATGGAGTGTGGACAGAGCACAGGATGTGCTTTACTGTGAACAGGTGCTGATAGAGGTAGCATCAGCCCATGAGGATATTCTCCTACCAATCTTTTTGAACTTGACATATGAGGAAGTTTGTGTTAAATAGCATTCAATTTGGTTCCAGTTATGTCTGCCCAGATGGCTTGCAATTTTCAAGGAAACTGTTGTAAATAAATACAGTTAGCATGCCTAGGTGTCAATGTGTTGAGTTACTGAGAGGTAAAATATATTAGCAGTGACATTTGAAATAAAACTAGCCTGTAAACTTTTGTGAAGCCACATTTGTCATCATGTCAATTTCACTTGCTGAGGAACAGACCCATTTGGAAAAGTATACTAAAGTTACTGTCTGTCAACTTTTAATTTCTCTAGGTGACATATAGTCCTATTGCTTGCATCGTAACAATGCACTGTGTTGCATCATAACACCAAAAGAAATAACATTAAATGTAACTCTACTTTAATTGATAGATTTGTGTATTTAGATGTGTCACCAGGCCAGGTCTGATTAGAGAAGCATGCAGGTTACAGTGATCCTACAAGAAGGTGACAACATAGCTGATGTGATAAGGTGATTATCAATAGTTAATAAAAGGTTATTTTTATCTCTAAAAGCAGGCTGCACTCTGCAGAAACAGCTTCTGATTACACTAAGTCACAGCAACAAAATAAGTAGGATAATATCATAGTTCATAATGGTTAATTTTCCTTATGGAGAGACATATGCATGAACCGTGCCTTAAAACTTTTCTGTGTATATAACTTAAAAACACATGAGGAGACATCAAAAGTTACCATGGTGACCTGGTGCAATGTGTACCCACATGACAATTTTTTTGTACATACAAGGTTACTCCAACTGACTGGTTTCTGTGTTTTCAAACCTACAGTACATTATAATTTGAAATACAAACATCATTCACAAACATCACAAAGGTATTCAAGATTTTTAATATCCACTGTATGATGCATGCATACTATAGTATTTCACATTAAGTAGTACTATTTAATTTATTAATCAAAAATGTTTATCTCTCCATCAAATCATCAGAATTCTGAATATTGTACATGAAATCAATCATGGAAACTTATACTTTTGGATAACAAAAGAAAACTCCAGATCTGGGAGAGAAGGTATTGAATTACTATCCGTATTACGGATGTTTACTAATGTGACCGATTCAGGTTCTGATGTTGTTATTTGAACAACGAGACAGACTTATAGCCACAATAAAATTTATTTATACAGGAAAGTACAAAAGAAATAGTACTGATAAAAAGAAAGGGTGATTGCAAGCAAATCCTCAGTAAAATAGGTCACTAACTTGAGGTTGCATGTACTGGAGTTACTTTTTCTGTGACCAAGAGGTTCTGAGCTTGTAAGTGCGGGTCTTGACACTCTGAACTACTGAGTTAAACTAACTAACTGTACTTCTTTAAAAGGAATCGAACAATAGCAGGAAATTCTCTAAAATTTTGGAAGTTAGGTGTGATCATTCTAAAGGAAATTTATGATGCAAATCCTGTGTGTATGATAATTTGGTTATCATAGGAAATAGTTAGGTGTGATCATGTGTGAAAGGAAATTTATGATGCAAATCCTGTGTGTATGATAATTTGGTTATCATAGGAAATAGTTAGGTGTGATGGTGCGAAAGGAAATTTATGATGCAAATCCTGTGTGTATGATAATTTGGTTATCATAGGAAATAGTTAGGTGTGATGGTGCGAAAGGAAATTTATGATGCAAATCCTGTGTGTATGATAATTTAGTTATCATAGGAAATAGTTTCTGAAGATGTAATTCTAAAATTATAACAAAAAATATTGCAATGTCATGCACAATTGTGAGCCTGGTCACACTAAGATATGAGACACACTGAATTAACAAAAAGGTCAAAGTTAAAAAAGTTTCCTAAGTCTTAATGGCTAAACATCAATATTGTAATGTATATCACACTTTAGTAATATTTTAGAATGGATGCATCTGAAGTACTGATATTATGTACTGTAAAGAGTGTGTGCATAAATATGTTTCTTCATTATTAAGGGATGTTGACATCTCCTGTTCCCTTCCAGGATGTACTTAAAATAGAGTGTTTTACTTTCTGCAGTACTGTCCAAATCAAAATATTCTGTTATCTTCTAGTCTATGTTGTTTTTCATTATGCTATATTTAGTGCCCCATAACAACTTCTACGCACCAATAATAGATGCAATAATGCTCATAATTATCAATGTTCTCAAACTCTTCTTACCATTTTATGTTACTTTTTATGACAGTGAAAAGAAAATTTGGAAGTGCAGGGTCCGATTTACTCATAATCTAATCATGTATCTAATACCGCAGTTCAAAATATATGAACTTCATATATTTCATTGAAGGGAATTTTGTATTGATAATAGTAATAAGCTTTTCTTGGCAAATAACATTCAGTTTGGAATGTTCAAAAAGGATCCCATGCCTTCAAGTCAGTCTGTATTCATTCAATTTTAATGTCATCACTATGTGTGGGCACAAGTCAAAACAAACAATAAACATAAGGAGGTTTGAGGAAAAACTCCCATTGCTTTAAAAGTGCTTCCCTTACCTTAAGTCTTATATTAATTCAAAGATAATGTACTCTTTAATAATTTTAAGGTTGACTTGCAGTCATGTATAATATCCCAAGTCATCATCAGGCACCGGTGTAATACCTACATACCAGTTTGACCTTGCATAAATTTTGCCACTTTTTGGTAAATTGTTTTAATAATTATTGTCTTTTTGGCCCCTTTTTAAAAATTGAACATCATGGGTTAATATTGATCTGATTTGACTTAAAGATGGCTGGAAACAAAATTGTTTAATTTTCGATTCTTATAACAAGGGGACAACCTAAAATTAGCAACAAAGGAAGATGTGGTGGATGCAGTAAAAAGGGCGGCAGATGCTGTGGATGCATTCACGAGGGAATGGTAAGAGGTCTTTAATATTCGATAAGATAAAGGTAGAAATATTTCCAGCTTGTTACCCATTGACAACCTTATGATCTTAAAAAAAATTTTCATAAACTCATATAGCTGACATCTGATGTGTTATTCACACATCAGATACTAAGCTGCGTCAAACAATGTCTTGCTCACAATTAACACACATTAAAAAAACCCAGGTGTATGCAAATTTTGTGGTTAATATGTTTTTATTATCCAGACAGCTGCAGCAAATCAAAGTGAATGATGGTGAGATTCACAACAAGTTATGCATTGTTTCCAATAGGGAGAGGTTAGAGCAGGATCTTTCACTTAAGAGGGAGCAGGAGAGTGCATTGCAAAAGGCAATAGAGGATGACAAGGTAAATCGCTTTTCCCAAATACTTATATTGCACAAATAATACCAATATCACTACCTGTTGCAAAAAAACTAAAAGAAAGAACACATTAGAAGAAAGTCAGGCAATGAAATGAGGATTATTCTTAGAAGGCTTCCTTTAAGACTTCAGGAGCCAAAACAAGCACCAGCCATCAAAGTATGGCCCAAATTTCAGAGACATATCCCCAAACAGGAAAGGAAATGAGTGAAATGATTAAGTGATTCAGCATAAATAATACTTGTTACCAATAAAACTGCTATAATTACCACTTTCTCTGTTAAGATTTAGCAGCAGCAATTTCAAGATCTTTTTTCTACATTATCAGTGAAATATTACTGAAATTGTCAGTATTTATTCTTTCAGATTAAAGAATCAAGCAAGATAAGTGAGGCCCAACAACCCAGAGATACCTTAGAATCATTTCCTCCATCTCCTTAGCAGCGTAAAAATATTATTTCCCCCTCTCGTGTTCTTTTTAAAATTTAAAAAATGTCCTGAGTGCACGACGACAAGTTTGCTAGAACACTAGCACTCTCGCTCGCCCCGGGCTCCCTCCCGTGTTGAGCCTCGATTGAAAAATCGAGGCATGATTTGAAAATCGAGGCTCGATTGCAAAATCGAGGCAAGATTGTAAAATTGAGGCTCGATTGGATAATCGAGGCTCGTATGTCGAAGCTTGCCAAAACGAGGAATCGTGGTCGTTTTTGATGAGGGGCTTTTGGGCTCGTTTCCCAGAAACCTTGAATGATCCGAAAAACGTGTGGGAGGCTAAGAAAGTGCCCTTTCTTCATGTGGCCCCTTTAGGTAGGGTTTATTCACGGTCCCGATCCTGTTGTAGACTTCCGAAATAAGACCCTACTGCTAATCTGCTTAGTTGTGGGTTCGAGCCCCAGACCGGACCAACACTCAATAATAATTGAGGAGAATGTGCTGCCTTTGCTATGATATCTGCAAATGGTTAGACATTCTAGTCTTCTCGGATAAGAACGAAAAACCGTAGGTCCCTTCTCCTGAATCTTCTCTGTACTGGTTAGCAGGGGACATTAAGAGCCCACACATTTATCGCAAAGAGTAGGGGAGTTAGCCCCCGGTGTTGTGGTCTGGCCTGTTTACTGAAATTGGGAGCATCTGTTAAAATTTGTCTTCACAAAAAATTGTAAACTGCTGCAAGCAGTCTATTAAGTCCCCCGCAAAAAATTGTAATGCGCATTTGATCATACTCCAATGTTAATTTGCGCAATGTAAATGTTAAATTGTTATTGTTATTATGGTGAGTCGTACGTTTTATCTAAATCCTTTCGCCCTTACATCTGTATGCATGTTCTTCATACTGCTCCTTTTATATTTCCTATGGTACTGACAAGGAAATTTTGTTTAACAATCATGAGATTCTTTAAATTAATGTTTGATTCAGCAGTGAAGCTGAGAAACTATATCCCAGTCATCGTAAGACTTTGAGGGTTAAACGATTAACGGGTCTTCGGATTTCCTCATAGGAACGAAATGGTCAGCTGACAAGCCTTCAGTTGGTTGGAATGGCCTGAGGTGTAGCTAACGGAATGAAGTACCTGTCAGAATTAAATTTCATACATAGGGTATATATTATCTTCATATTTTATTTTCATCGTTAATATAGTTGAAATTTACCTTTACACTTGTGTATCTTAGTATTGGTACAAAACAATACGTGGTTGTTCGCCCATTGTTTCCAGTTGGGTTTGGAGTTTGGAATCAGTTAACTTATTTAGAGGGAGGAAAAACATAAAACCCGGTGACTGACACTATCGTATCAAACAGGAGAACCAACCAAATGTTTAATTCTCATATGACATCAGCTGTAGGAGGAAACGCGCGCCGCAGAAGTGTGAGATCAGCGTCCATCCCAGGATCGTTAAATAGCTTCAGTTTCAATGAGATAACCTTCAAATAAAAGTGATGAATTCAAGGGTGTTATTCTTCAAGATCCAAACGCATGTGGCGTTATTCTGCATTTATATATTTTCAATTTTGCTGTTATAGCTAAAAATTGATTGAATATTAAAAAGTTGTGACTATGTTTGTCTTAACTTAGGATCTGGCAGCTCGCAATGTTCTTGTGGGTGAAAACATGTTGTGTAAAGTATCAGATTTTGGCCTTTCAAGAGAACTGGCTGACGACGATGAAGCACAAGCTGAATACACGACACAAGTAATTTTTGACTTAAATCGACAATTACGTTAAGTTATACGCTAACGTTTATGATAAGTGTCACGTAAAAAATGATGACAGACACGATCACCTTTTCCTTTTTCACACTCTTGCCTTTTTTATGTGTAATTTATGCCACCCACTGAAGCTGGCAGTATTCCCCGCTCTTCTTTGTTTGCTTTCTGTTGAAGTGAAAGACTTCCTAAGATTTAAGACTGAAAAGTGCCCCTGAGATCAAATTTTTCATTTCATTGTTTCCATTTCCTGGTACATTGTGACTTTCTCACCTAACCTGCCAACTTCCAATCCGTTACGAGAGACAAAAGTGTATTTGGACCGTTCCATTCGAGATTTCGCAGTCGCCATTATTTGACTATGTTCCGAAGGTTCATCTGAAGGCTAGGTGTGATGTGAAAAAAGGTGACTCACAAGGTGCGGTCCCACTTTGTTCCCGCTGATCAGGTCTCCTGTTAATCTTATGTACCTTTCCAACACCCTTTGCTAAAGGCGAGCACAAAGCGAAGGTGTAGAGTTTTAGTGAAAACACGTGACCTACATCCTTTTAAAATACATGTCTTTGTCTCAATTACTCTTAAGGGGGGCAAGATTCCATTTCGTTGGACAGCCCCAGAGGCACTTCAGCATCGGACCTTCAGTTCAGCCAGTGATGTTTGGAGCTTCGGCATTCTAATGTGGGAGATCATGTCATACTGTGACAGACCTTACTGGAATTGGGACAATTTCGATGTAAGTGATCCCGCTTAAAAACGAATATTTTCATGAACTGTGCAGAAAAGAGCCTAAACGAATGATCGGTTCATAACAGCGACAATTTCTTGTTGACGAGAACTTCAACTTACAAAGTTCGTAATTTTTGGACAGTGTCAGTGGTGGAGTCGCAAAAAACGGCACGGGACGGTCAAAACAAAGAAAACATAAACGACTTTTGTGAGTTGACCGTACTACAAACAGTTTCCTTTCTTTCTAGGCTCTTGAATGAACAAGTCATTCTGGATTCTTAACAAAGCGAAATCTTTCTGTTCTATATTAAATCTTCTATTGATTAGGTTCGTTCGGTCAAGATGGCTGAACATTAGCCTCGTTCTGATGGACCTCAACTTCGTCCGGGTCCATAAAAAGGCAAAAATAGGACTTGGCCAATATCCAGCAATCTTGACCACACGTTTGGTCAATAACACGTATGTATTACATAGTGACTTTGTAAAGTAAATCTTATTAGATAAAACTTATCATTTTTTCCAAGGTTATCAAGCGAGTGGAAACTGGATACAGATTACCAGCTCCACAGGTACATCTTGCAGTAACAAACGTGACTACTGAATATGACTTTTCCTTTACATTAGAAACAAAGTAAATTTCATTGGGTTTTTGTCGTTATCATAACACCAACCTTGTGGTTGCATTTGGTGTATGTCCTGTCTGATTCACTCGCGTGAATTTTCTGTTGTTGACGTCTTGCTCTTAAACTGGACATGTTATCGCTTTCGAGTGATATTAGAGTGTCATTTAAATCCAACTACTACCATCACAAGAATCACTAAAACAACACAGCAAGCCAAAACAATAAAAAGATTAGCAGCACTCAGTTATAAGGACTTAAAAATAAAGAAATCGAGAGAAGATGGGAAGGAATTATTTAAACGCTAACATGTAACACTCCAGCTATGCTTTGCAGGGACTGGTTCAGGGTCGAAGGATTTTGGTTGTATTAAAATAATATTTACCTGATCTCCCCATAAGGCTCTGTAGTACTCTGATGAAGCCTCGCGTTGAAGCCATTTCTATTTAGTCCCCCCCCCCCCGCCCTTAAACTCTGTTAGAGACGACTGATCCTCCATCCGCATTCCTGAAAATCATCCGTCCCCCCCTAAAAAAAATCCTCCGCCTTCCCCCTTCCCATATTAACCAGTTCCGAAGGTAATTGACAACACAATAATATCAAATTTTCAGGTGAAACCCTTTTCGTGGGTTTTGAAATATTTCAAACAGTTAAGATCCTTTACACTAAGAACTAATCCTAAAATAATTTATCTGTTTGTACAGAGATGTCCGAAAATCGTCCATAATTTAATGATCGAATGCTGGCATAAAGACAAAACACAAGGGCCCAATTTTTCTGACATTGTCAATCGTCTGGTTGAACTTATTCGATTCCCGGAATTTCTAAATGGTGATTCATCCTCTTTTCCAGAGAGGTAAGTTTCCATCTTGTTATAACAGAATGAGTTATTTGCGTCAAAGAAAGGTGATCAAGGATCGGTGACAAAGCTCACTTTCTCTAATTTGCGTGATTGTGTTTCGTCTTCTCTGTTATGGCGTCACCTACGAAACCACGTGTGCAACTTTTCTCCATCAACCCTCATCAAATTCGAACTACGAATATCGTCCAAATTTTCCTCTCTTGATTTGTGTTAAGAGAACTACAAAGTAGTTGACGAGGTGCATTTGAAAGCATCCAAGGTAATTTGACTGATTTAAGTGGCGGACATAGAGGGCGTTGAAAAAGGGGCTGAAAAATGCGATGGACGCGCAAGCTGATGACATTCCACACCAAAAGCACACGAAAATCAGATCAAAATACCCAACTTAACAAAAAATGAAATTGCTTGAGAAAGCTCAGAAAAATGGGAAAGTCAAGTTCTCTTTAATCCCAGGTTTTTTACGCTCCCCTAAAAAGTCGCTATTAATTTATTCATACATTATTCTAGTCCTAAAGCAAGCCATACCCCAGGATTCCAGTCGGTGGACAAATGGCTAAAACACATCAACATGGATAAGTATTCTGAATTATTCCGAGAAGCAAAAATTGATGATATGGACAATGTTACTGAACTGAATGGCAAACAACTGAGAGGAATGGTATCAGCTTGATTGGGCATCGAAATAAAATGCAAAAGAGTATCAATGCTATGAAATCACAACGTTACAACAAGGGCATGGATACAGATTAGATGCCCTGATGAAATCAAGAAAATGCAATTTCGGGAACCTTTTCTGCTTGTAACTGAGCTGGTGATCAGTAAGCAGGAGGAAATTACTACCCTATGACGAACGAATGTTGTCATATATCTAAAATTAATCTTGTAATGGACAGTGCCAGGTTGTTTAAAGGTGGGTTAAGATAGCCAAGGATTAGTGTGAAGATTGATTTCAGATCTGAAAGCCTAAGAAAGTGTCCTTTCTTCATCTGGCCCCTTTAGCTAGGGTTTATTCACGGTCACTATCCTGTTGTAAATAATCAATTCAACGAGTATAAAGAGGTATTCAAGTTGTAAATCGTTAGTACGCACTCTACTTGCAATAACGTTTGGCCAATAGGTATAATTCGTAACAGTATTATGCACGGCCTCAACGTACAGTATAAACCAACTTCCTTCTTACAAAAGAAGCGCCAATTTCGGTCCTCTTTGCAACATACTGAATTCCAATGAACATGATTAGACTACCGTGCGATACAAAAGAAGGTATCTAAAGGAAAGAGTAGAAAAGTCTGTGATAGAGTCAGCCGGCCATCAATGTAATGACACCTTAGAATGTCGCCGTCGTCATTAAGAAAATTTTAAGAGATCAGACTTAATGATAAATTAAAACTATTCAAAACTTGATGTAATGAGAGCCTTCATCATCATCAATGGATTCAGAGTAGATTTGCTTGTAGCATTCTTTGACGCATGATTTAGGGGAAAAACAATCTCTCCCATTGCGTTTCGTTGTACAACTTTCATTTTGTCTATCTCATTTTCGCTGAGAGTTCGACTACCGCTGTGATACCGAACTCATCACAATGGCTCCATCGCCTTCTCCCCCAGCTTATGCTCTAGGTAGCCTCGATAAATTCGGAAAAAGCCATATATATCGAGAAAAAGCCGTATATATATATATATATATCGAGAATGTGCACTCTTCAGTTTCTGTGACTTGATATTCTCCCATTTCTGGCTGTTTACTTAATATTATCAGCGGGAGTGCACTTTATAAATATTTTAACCATTGAAGGGTTTAGCCTCGATTAAAAATCTAAATATAATAAGGAAAGTAGATGAATTAATCATTCCACAATCGAAAGTCCGTTTGGAAAAAAAACTTACCTTGTTTCTCGACCGTCAGGCCTGTTTTATACGATCTTTATGCGAGTAAGCATAGGAGTCAATTTGTGAATCGTAAGAACGGTAAAGGTAAGTATTCACATTCAACAGATGCTAACAATTTGTAACGGATGGATATTTGATTTATGACAAACAAGAGCTATGCGGATTTTCTAAGTTTGTTTCCATCATTTAAATCGAATTGGTCTAACGGAAAATAATATGTAGCAGTTCTTAAGTGCAGTTTAACCATTCAAAACCTTGTTCACTCCCGAGTGCGGGCCGATTTCCTTGTAACATTGTAGTCACCAGTTGCGTTGCTCTTCTTAATGTATCAGAAGTTGGTACCAGAGGACCACAGCTCGGTGCGGAGGAAGCTCGATCCGCACTGAGTGAGAAACATGCACAGTGTCTGACGCATAAGCGAGTGGTTAAAGAGGCAGCAAATGACCGTCATAAGGTCATTTAGTGACTTTACGATTATTATGGCAAAGTCATGCCTGCTCAAGGCACTTCAGCCTGATATCGTGATGGAAACGTTTCTTATGCATTAGAAGCCTAGTTCAGAATCAATGTGTCACGATGATTTTCTTGAGGAGATCCTTGGTGCATAGTTTTAAGTAAAACAGGACTAACTTATGTTGCGTTTTATTCTCAAACGCTCGGCTGCCACTTTTTCAAAATTTTCGTCACTTTCATTTTCGTCATTCTCGACTCTTCCGCTAAATCGCCTGACTTCTACGCAATCGAGACCATTTCAATTACTGCCTAGTCAAGGCTCTGGGAAGCCATGCAAAATATTAATCCGATCTACACTCATAAATTCTCAAAAAGACTTTGATAAAGTACATTAAATGTTATAGATGTGATTGAGAGGTTGGGACATCTGTTGCATGTACCTAAATTTCATTAGACAAAGTGCAATTTGTATTCAGTTCATCTAAGAAATCTAAAGGTAATACAGGGGAGTTAGCTGAATGAATCATCCAATATCAAGAATTCGGTTTCAATTGGGGGAAAGTGTAGTATCTATTTCTTAAATGAAACGTACAAATCTAAATGATCAAAGAGTATTACCCATCTTTTCCTTTCAAAATATGACAAGCCTGTACTTTTTTTTTTCCTCTGTGGCTCAAGGTGCAATCGGACATGCATTACAGCTTAGTTACAATCGTTACCCTCCTGCGTATTTTAATATTATCATCGGCCGATGAAGGTATGAAGTAATGCTGCAATATTTTCTTAGTTGATATTTGCGTACAGTTTTATTTTATATAAGATTTTAAGTCAAAGATGATGTACGAGTCCTAAGGGAGAATGGAAAAACGATGAACTTTGGGTCATTAAATAAATGTGCATTACGAAATTCGTCGACAAAATAATATAGGACAGACAGGTCGAGTCGAGTACACCTTGTTACTTCACATTTTTCATCTCATTAATTGAACCGTTTTTGGATATGAGCCAATTATAGTTGACACGGAGTTTTGTAGTATAAAGCACTTTTCAAAGGTGCATTATTGACCTGATGACTTTTATTATCTAAAGGCATTTTAGAAAAGCAGCCAACGCCAGGTAAACCTTGGAAATGGATTCTGTCGAGGCCAGCAACGGCAACCGGCTATGGGGTAAGATCTTATATTTCGACTGTTTTGTAAGCCGTTCCACCGCAAAAATTGAGGTGATTAGTTGCATCTCGAATGTTTTTTTTAAAGTATTTTGTTACGGCTTGTCATGAGGTTAAAAAGTAACTAAGTTTTGAACGCCAGAAATGATAGTCAGACAGATTTCCAGGGCTCTTTGCTCGGGAACTTGTAGCTTGCAAAATGTTCTCTGCTCATTGCTTACATTGCTGATCTGTCTTTTATGAGTAAATGAAGATTTAGACAAATAGACAGGAATTTAGAATCCTGTTCCTTCATATCGTAAACATATTAATTTCAAATCCTTTATCTGCTTTTCTTTTTCGATTTTAGATTCAAAACAAAGTTCTCGGCATCATGCTCTGGCCAATAAAAGTTTCATTTTCATTCATTGTTTTTCTCTCTCTCTCTTCCTTGTTGGCAGCGAATTGAGCCTATCAATGAGAATGAATTAATGTCAAGAATTCGCCTATCATCCAAACGTTTACATAAGTAAACCGTTACCAGAGGATCAAATTGACTTTTACTCTAAAATAATTTGGTAGGACAAAGCGTGATCAACTGGGCAAAACATTAGTGCTCTTGTCATCAGTCAATAAAGTTTCCAAAGTCCCTCGAACTCGAACATGAGTGAGTAGTGGTTAGCTGCCAAATACGATAGTACTTGTAATACCCCCGCACTCCCCCTAAAAAACAAAAGGGCATTCCTCATTCCACCTCCACAGCAACTTTTTGCAACAAATTTTGAATAGTTTAACACATTAAAAATTACTTCTTAGTAAGCAATATTTCAAAGGAAAAAAGACGCAAACGGTGAAAACAGATATGAATCATTGAAACTTTTAGCTAGTGACATGTGTAATTGTAAAACATCGTAGGTTTTTATTTCACTTGAATTTGCGAGCGAAAGAAGTCAAACATTCTTTAAATCTGGTCATTTGGTTCTTTAAAATACTGTCCTCCGCATTATTGCGGATAAATTTGAATTTTCTGGACTACGCATACAAACGCGAAAGAAAGATTTTGCTTCTAATCATTCAGCGAATGGTCTGAACCCAAGAGTAAAATTCAACAATGCTCACAACCGGAACTGCTACTAAATTAGTTCTACTTAATTGAAATTGGACTCAGTCATTGAAAAATGGCTTTTTGAAGGGGATGGAGCTAATTAAGCTCATATTTAAACCACTTCACGATTTAATGATTTAAATTGGTTATTTCTAATAGTGGACAATGCAGACACATTACTCAACGTGTGATGTTTTTACGGATGCATTTCCACAACCAAACAACTGGCTTAGAACTGATCCCATCGAAGTCCACAGTGGGGTGAAAACAGTCTTTGTTACCATCCAGTACCGAACAAGAAACTGTTCGTCACTTTTGACCAAAGGAGGGAATTATTGCACAAATTATTTCCACTTATACGAACATCAGTCCTGGCAACCAGCGGAACTCGACCCTCTAACAAACAATGCTAGTTATGACAAGATTGCGAAAACAGCTCCGTCAGCTCTTGGCATCAGAGTGTCTCAAAAGTTTCGTGTAGAAGTTAAAAGAAAGTACATCGTTTTGGCATTTCATGACCAGGGTTCATGTAGTGCTCTTTACTCCGTCACTGTTAGTTATTACGTCTGCCCAAGATCGACTCAAGTTAGTAGCTTGGTTTCCCTACCACAAACAATAGCTCCAGCAAACAACTCCAAGTCAGTTGAAGTTGGTTGTGTTACTGATGCCCTTAACAAGCAAGGCACTCTAAGCCTGGATTGTCAGAGCGATGGGGTCTGGAACATCAGTTCACTTAATGGAAGCTGTATATGCCGGGAGGGGATGGAAAATGCAGTAGGAAAATGCGAAGGTATACCAGGTTAAAAAAAATTAGCAATTTATATCGGTGAGATAGAGTCGTTGACCAATAGAGTTTTTCAGGCCTACTCAGAGGCAACATGAGTGCACATGCTTGTAAAGAAAATAGTAACACTATTGCGTCAAAATGGCGGCCTTTTTAAATTCCCAATATCTGTTTTCATTTTGCGAGGATAAGTTCAAACCGAAACAGCTAAGGTTGCTGTTATCAGGAAAATTGTTCGAACCTCCTCCATTAGACATCTCGCTCAACGAAAAAGTGTTGCAGAAAGGGATGTAAATGTAGGGAATAAAGTAAAGCGTCCGTAACATGATCGCTACGAGTTGAAATTCGTAGCGACTACTGTCGCTTTAGCTGTCTGCGTAAATTTAAAACAGCTTACGATCAACTATGAGTAAAAGAACGCTACTTACCCTACATTACATTGTCCAGTTGGTCCACATCAATGACAGCCTTGGGAAAAAGAGTATAAAACGATGTTACGCTCATTACCAAACGAAATTCATTCACGCTGGAACTCCAAAACTCTTCTCGAATGCGCCAAATCTGCCAAGTATGTGCACTCAACTTGCCGCTGTGTCTATCGCACCAGGAAAAAGATTAGACATGCGCATAAGTTTTTTCAAATGGCTACGTCATTGTTTGTCCAACCTGAAAACCCTTAGAGCAAATTTATTCATCTGCGGGCAGTCTTAACCTTTTCCATCTCTAATCATCTTTATTCCTTGTTGGCTTATTCTCCTCATTTTTGTATTTTTCCAAATGCTGTTTTACACTGTGCGTAAGCATAAACGTAAAAATTAGAATATGGTTACTCTTCATGTTGTTATGAAAACGTTCTTTCCTCATTCTCGCACTTATGTCGCTGGTTGAATTATACTTATGTCGCAGTGCGAGCCAGTCTTTTAAACCGATGTCTTAACGCTTTCTCCTCGTTGGAATTAAGGCTGCATGTCGCGGTAACACTACTCGAAAAAGAGGGAATTACTATTTAAACAATAGAGTGTTTCTGTCGAGGAACTATCGGCTGATAGTTGCCCCGCGGAAATTTGATGTTCTTAAAACAAATATTTACACGAGAAGCGAAGCTTCGAGGGCAAATATGCTAGTTCTAAGAACATTAAATTTCCAAGGGGCAACTATCAGACCGATAGTTCCGAGACATAAACACTCTATTGTTTTTATTGTTCACCACTAAATTTTCTTCCGCGCCTACAGCTTGTCTCAAATGTCAATAATTCGCAACCTTAAATTGGTTAAATAATACGTTATACCTGTCAGAATTGAAAAGTCACTGTTTTTCCGATCTGCCTAACTTCGCGGCCGTCAAATTATTCAAAAATTTTCACGGATGAGTACTATCAATCCAGGTATTTTCCGCAGACGGGCACTATCCATGCGGGTATTTTCCGTGGGCGGGCACTATGGGCTGATAGTGTCTCTCTAAGGCTGAACGCTATCGCGTCACGTGATCAATTTAAACCAATAAGAACCGGAGAAAATTTTAGTGGTGAACTATAACATTATATAAATACGCGAACTTCCAGTCAAAGTCAATGAGCACTTGGTGTAGGGGGTAACTGGAAAGCGAGTTATTTGTGATGTCAATGACTTTTTAATCGTCATTAGAAACACACACTTACCAGCATTGTTATTAATGAGTTAATTCATTTTCTAGATTGTCCAAAAGAACGATACAATGATGAGAGTGGCTTAAATTGTACAGGTACAGATGCTGTTTATCGTTTCTTTTTCTAGTGAAGAGTTCAATAAATGTATCAGCTTTTATTTCACGATTTAAATGACAGCAATTCTGTTTGTACAACTCCCAATTTGATGTCAGTGAGAGATATTTACCCTCGACCTGCATATTTTGTACAAGAGCTGGCCTATGTTATTGCATGGTCGCCTAGCTAACAAGGGTAGTTTTCCCGCTCATCAGTTAGAAATACTTAATATATAAATAGAATAGGAAAAAAGATGAATTTTCTTTCGTCTTGTCATGAGCATGGGACATAGAAAAGATTATGAGTCCCCTTGAGGAATCAAAACTCAGGCCTTCGACGCTTTCGACATTGATCCTGATCCTAGCAGTGCTTATCCTAACATTACGCTGAAAGCATGCCACAAATAAAACCAGACAATTGCCTGCCTCAACCTAGAGTCTCTGTTGCTCAGTGTTAGAGAATCGGAGCGCAAAATTTTGTAACTACATTTGCTAATGAGTGCGTCTGTCTTTAGCTATACCATCAGCCCCGAAAAATGTCAACGTTGCCTTTGTCAACCAAAGTGCACTGGAAATACAGTGGCAGCCTCCCGCAGAAACTGGGGTTGAGACACACGTGTTTTATGAAGTTGGATGCCGTCGACCATGTAAAGGTGAAGGCGAAAGCAAGTGCGTAGATAAACCTTACAGGAGTGATATCATTTTCATACCAAGAAAGGACCTCTTGAGCACTACTCATGTTATTGTTGGAAACCTTAATCCATTTGTAAACTACACAATGAAAGTCTACGCCAGGAACCGAGTGAGCGATGTGGCGAAAATGAAATATGGAGTTCAGGCAAACTTCGCGGCAGTTACCATAAGGACTAACGGATCACGTAAGTCAGTATACAGATTAAATAGAATATCATACAAACCCTTACCACTTATTTCTCAAAAATAGTACTTAGGTAGAGTCAGGGCTGTTTCCCCTATAATTTTTGCAAAAAGCTTTGTCTGAATCAATGAAGCCAAAAACAAGGTTTGGTTTACTTAACGGAGCACTTAAATTATTCCCGGCAATGATAGAAGATGTAGTAAGTCTGAAGCAGAACGATATGAAATATTCTCTAGCTATTTTAGTGCCTAAAGTGACCTACGGCCTTCCTCATGAGGACTCGACAATCAAATCATGAAGCTACTTTATGTCTGCATTAAAACCAAAGACACACAGTTATTTGAGATGATTCGATATTTTAAAGTTGAATTAATTTCTATGCTTTTAGGTAGACCAATGATGATTCTGACAGAATTCCTGGAGAGTGGATAATTGGATCACTTTTTAAAGGTTTCCTATTTACATCTAGTTTTCTGTACGCTTAGTAACGTTTCGTTAGCAATAGATAACAACAAGGAGTTGGTATCTGACCTCGTCTGGCGAGGGTTTAAGAATTTTCTCCCGTAAAGAACAAAAACAAGAACAGCTAATAACAACAACTCAGACAAAAGACAGTTCAAAAAAGATTGCTTGGATGACTTACGCTTGTAACTGCTCATTTTGTGTTATAAACACCTTTTGACTGTAACTGTAGTGTTCTAAAAGTAATAATAGTAATAATTGTGATAATAACAATGAACAGGATAGTCCCTCAGGACATGAGTACTGTTATCAAAGGGTTCCTGTTTAAATGATAAAAATATAAGCAGAATAAAAACGAAAAGAGCATAAAATATGACTTTGGCTAATCTACAGTCACTACGCTCTGCAAAATAAAATTCATCAAGAGACTTCCGAAATAATACCCTACTGCTAATCTGCTTAGTTGTGGGTTCGAGCCCCAGACCGGACCAACACTCAAATAACTGAGGAGAATGTGCTGCCTTTGCTATGATATCTGCAAATGGTTAGACATTCTAGTCTTCTCGGATAAGAAAGAAAAACCGTAGGCCCCTTCTCCTGAATCTTCTCTGTACTGGTTAGCAGGGGACATTAAGAGCCCACACATTTATCGCAAAGAGTAGGGGACTTAGCCCCCGGTGTTGTGGTCTGGCCTGTTTACTGAAATTGGGGGCATCTGTTAAAATTAGTCTTCACAAAAAATTGTAAATTCCTGCAAGCAGTCCAAAAAAACTGTAATGCGCATTTGATCATATCCCAATGTTAATTTGCGCAATGTAAATGTTAAATTGTTATTATTATTATTATGGTGAGTCGTACGTTTTATCTAAATCCCTTCACCCTTACATCTCTATGCATGTTCTTCATACTGCTCCTTTTATATTTCCTATGGTACTGACAAGGAAATTTTGTTTAACAATCATGAGATTCTTTAAATTAATGTTTGATTCAGCAGTGAGGCTGAGAAACTAGATCCCAGTCAACGTAAGACTTGGAGGGTTAAACGATTAACGGGTCGTCGGATTTCCTCATAGGAACGAAATGGTCAGCTGACAAGCCTTCAGTTGGTTGGAATGGCCAGAGGTGTGGCTAACGGAATGAAGTACCTGTCAGAATCAAATTTCATTCATAGGGTATATATTATCTTCATATTTTATTTTCATCGTTAATATAGTTGAAATTTACCTTTACACTTGTGTTTCTTAGTACTGGTACAAAAAAATTCGTGGTTGTTCGTCCGTTGTTTCCAGTTGGGTTTGGAGTTTGGAATCAGTTAACTTATTTAGAGGGAGGAAAAAAATAAAACCCGGTGACTGACACTATTCTATCAAAGAGGAGAACCAACCAAATATTTAATTCTCACAAGACATCAGCTGTAGGAGGAAACGCGCGCCGCAGAAGTGTGAGATCAGCGTCCTTCCCAGGATCGTTGAATAGCTTCAGTTTGAATGAGATAACCTTCAAATAAAAGTGATGAATTCAAGGGCGTTATTCTTCAAGATCCAAACGCATGTGACGTTATTCTGCGTTTATATGTTTTCAATTTTGCTGTTATAGCTAAAAATTGATTGAATATTAAAAAGTTGTTACTATGTTTGTCTTAACTTAGGATCTGGCAGCTCGCAATGTTCTTGTGGGTGAAAACATGTTGTGTAAAGTATCAGATTTTGGCCTTTCAAGAGAACTGGCTGACGACGATGAAGCACAAGCTGAATACACGACACAAGTAATTTTTGCCTTAAATCGACAATTACGTTAAGTTATACGCTAACGTTTATGAAAAGTGTCACGTAAAAAATGATGACAGAGACGATCACCTTTTCCTTTTTCACACTCTTGCCTCTCTTATGTGTAATTTATGCAACCCACTGAGGCTGGCAGTATTCCACGCTCTTCTTTGTTTGCTTTCTGTTGAAGTGAAAGACTTCCTCAGATTTAAGACTGAAAAGCGCCCCTGAGATCAAATTTTTTTATTTCATTGTTTCCATTTCCTGGTACATTGTCACTTTCTCACCTAACTTGCCCACTTCCAATCCGTTACGAGAGACAGAAGTGTTTGTATTTGGACCGTTCCATTCCAGATTTTGCAGCCGCCATTATTTGACTATGTTCCGAAGGTTCATCTGAAGGTTAGGTGTGATGTGAAAAAAGGTGACTCACAAGGTGCGGTCCCACTTTGTTCCCGCTGATCAGGTCTCCTGTTAATCTTATGTACCTTTTCCAACACGCTTTGCTAAAGGCGAGCACAAAGCGAAGGTATAGAGTTTTAGTGAAAACACGTGACCTACATCCTTTTAAAATACATGTCTTTGTTTCAATTACTCTTAAGGGGGGCAAGATTCCAGTTTGTTGGACAGCCCCAGAGGCACTTCAGCATCGGACCTTCAGTTCAGCCAGTGATGTTTGGAGCTTCGGCATTCTAATGTGGGAGATCATGTCATATTGTGACAGACCTTACTGGAATTGGGACAATTTCGATGTAAGTGATCCCGCTTGATAACGAATATTTTCATGAACTGTGCAGAAAAGAGCCTAAAAGAATGATCGGTTCATAACAGCGGCAAGTTCTTATTGACGAGAACTTCAACTTACAAAGTTCGTAATTTTTGGACAGTGTCGGCGGTGGAGTCGCAAAAAACGGCACGGGACGGTCAAAAAAAAGAAAACATAAACGACTTTTGTGAGTTTACCGTACTACAAACAGTTGCCTTTCTTTCTAGGCTCTTAAGATGAACAAGTTATTCTGGATTCTTAACAAAGAGAAATCTTTCTGTTCTATATTAAATCTTCTATTGATTAGGTTCGTTCGGTCAAGATGGCTGAACATTAGCCTCGTTCTGATGGACCTCAACTTAGTCCTGGTCCATAAAAAGGCAAAAATAGGACTTGGCCAACATCCAGCAATCTTGACCACACGTTTGGTCAATAACACGTATGTATTACATAGTGACTTTGTAAAGTTAATCTTATTAGATAAAACTTATCATTTTTTCCAAGGTTATCAAGCGAGTGGAAACTGGATACAGATTACCAGCTCCACAGGTAAATCTTGCAGTAACAAACGTGACTACTGAATATGACTTTTCCTTTACAGTAAAAACAAAGTAAATTTCATTGGGTTTTTGTCGTTATCATTACACCAACCTTTTGGTTGCATTTGGCGTATGTCCTATCAGATTTACTCGCGTGAATTTTCTGTTGCTGACGTCTTGTTCTTAAGCTGGACATGTTATCGCTTTCGAGTGATATTAGAGTGTCATTTAAATCCAACTACTACCATCACAAGAATCACTAAAACACCACAGCAAGCAAAAACAATAAAAATAGTAGCAGCACTCAGTTATAAGGACTTCAAAATAAAGAAATCGAGAGAAGATGGGAAGGAATTATTTTAACGCTAACATGTAACACTCCAGCTATGCTTTGCAGGGACTGGTTCAGGGTCGAAGGATTTCAGTTGTATTAAAATAATATTTACCTGATCTCCCCATAAGGCTCTGTAGTACTCTGATGAAGCCTCACGTTGAAGCCATTTCTATTTATTCCCCCCCCCGCCCTTTAACTCTGTTAGAGACGACTGATCCTCCATCCGCATTCCTGAAAATCATCCGTCCCCCCCTAAAAAAAATTCCTCCGCCTTCCCCCTTCCCATATTAACCAGTTCCGAAGGTAATTGACAACACGATAATATCAAATGTTCAGGTGAAACTTTTTTTGTGGGTTTTGAAATATTTCAAACAGTTAAGATCCTTTCCACTAAGAACTAATCCCAAAATAGTTTATCTGTTTGTACAGGGATGTCCGAAAATCGTCCATAATTTAATGATCGAATGCTGGCATAAAGACAAAACACAACGGCCCAGTTTTTCTGACATTGTCAATCGTCTGGTTGAACTTATTCGATCCCCGGAATTTCTAAATGGTGATTCATCCTCTTTTTCAGAGAGGTAAGTTTCCATCGTTTTATAACAGAATGAGTTATTTGCGTCAAAGAAAGGTGATCAAGGATCGGTGACAAAGCTCACTTCCTCTAATTTGCGTGATTGTTTTGTCTTCTCTGTTATGGCGTCACCTACGAAACCACGTGTGCAACTTTTCTCCATCAACCCTCATCAAATTCCAACCATAAATATCGTCCAAATTGTCCTCTCTTGATTTGTGTTAAGAGAACTACAAAGCAGTTGACGAGGTGCATTTGAAAGCATCCAAGGTAATTTGACTGATGTAAGTGGCGGACATAGAGGGCGTTGAAAAAGGGGCTGAAAAATGCGATGGACGCGCATGCTGATGATATTCCACACCAAAAGCACACGAAAATCAGCTCAAAATACCTAACGTAACAAAAAATGAAATTGATTGAGGAAGCTCAGAAAAATGGGAAAGTCAAGTTCTCTTTAATCCCAGGTTAAACACGCTCCCCTAAAAAAATCGCTATTAATTTATTCATACATTATTCTAGTTCTAAAGCAAGCCATACCCCAGAATTCCAGTCGGTGGACGAATGGCTAAAACACATCAACATGGATAAGTATTCTGAATTATTCCGAGAAGCAAAAATTGATGATGTGGACAAAGTTACTGAACTGAATGACAAACAACTGAGAGGAATGGGTATCAGCTTGATTGGGCATCGAAATAAAATGGAAAAGAGTATCAATGCTATGAAATCACAACGTTATAAAAAGGGCATGGATACAGATTAGATGCCCTGATGAAATCAAGAAAATGCAATTTCGGGAACGTTTTCTGCTTGTAACTGAGCTGGTGATCAGTAAGCAGGAGGAAATTACTACCGTATCACGAACGAATGTTGTCATATATCTAAAATTAATCTTGTAATGGACAGTGCCAGGTTGTTTAAAGGTGGGTTAAGATAGGCAAGGATTAGTGTGAAGATTGATTTCAGATCTGAAAGTCTTAAAAAACATTTCAGTTTTAATTCCATTTGTCTACAATTTGATAATTGAATGCTCTAAACAAATTTGGAAAATTAATCCCGAAACGGCTTTTGAACAGAAAAATATAGAAACTGAATCGGCCTTCGAACAACTTGGCCCTAGTCATTATCTATCGCTTGAGAGAAGTTGGGGGGTATCACATTAATATTTTTCTATCCTCCCCTTAGGCTCTGTCGTATTCTAATGATTCCTCCCTCCTTTATGGGAAGTAAATTTTCTATATTCCCCCCTTTATACTCTGTCAACGATGACTGATCCCTCTTTCGTTTTTCACTACGTTCTGGAAAGAGTTGTCAAATTCCTTGAATCATATTATATTTACTTTTATTATATGGCTGTGTCTCACAAGGACTGGGAACTACTGAATTTACTAATTTGATTGGCTGAAATCAATATTGAAAGCGGTCAGATTTCCGGTCTAGATTCCCATCTAGACCGGCATCTAGACCGGTCTAGAAAAGAAAGGTACAAAGATTATAAAAAATTGGCATATAAGACACAGCCATAGAATAAACATCTTATTAATCGAGCTAGGTCGGTCGGTCTGTATGGGAGAATCTTGACCTAGATCGCTGGTACAGACCTCAATGCGTTCGGTCTGTACCGGCGACCTCGGTCAAGATTCTCCCATACAAACCTCCCGCTCGGTTAATAAGAACTAAGTAAAAAATTTCAATGACTTTTCCTTACCTTATAGAAAGCGAGACCGTCTTTTATTTTTTTTTCTCATCGTAACACGAGGCATTGGAACAAAGTGATGGTACACGTAACAAGTACTACAAAACTTTATACTCAAGTGTTATTATTCAAACAAGATATACCACTTTGAAACTTAGGAATCAAAATTTGGGCATGGTATAGAGAATTTCTCTTTTATAATGCCGAGATACATATTTACACATGAAAGTCTGAGTCTTTATGCAAGAAATATAAGAATTCGTGATTGTTTTCACCGTCATATGTATGTAGGTTATAACTTAGAACTGAAATACTCTATCACAGAGAAGTTTTGTACTTGACTATTCCAATAATCTTTTTGTTTAATTTTGATCTTTTTTTTTCTTTACTATATTGACAGTTGCATTATTTTGAATTGTTCCCTTTTTTATTTTAATAGTCTACGTTGAAATGATATTCTATTAGGAGACAGTGGTTTGGAACTTTTAGGAAAGAATACAAATACAGCAGAAAATCTCTGGTTTTAAATCTCTTAAAGGAATTAAAGCAAAATTGTCTATAAAGATCTGAGCACGTATTTTACAATCAATATAAGAAACAAAGCTCATGTAGAAAAAAAAGTTTAATTTCTGGTTGATGCAAAGCTTCCTCAATTGCACTACGCTTACCATAACTAGTTCAGAAAACTATAAGTTAATGTAACAAGGTTGTTTTAATGCAATTGCGTCTATTGTGACTATTACACGCGAGGGAAGCTTAACCTAGCATTGCGCCACCATTTCGTGCAGTAAATCTGCTTAGTTTATTAACATCTGTCATGAAAAATCATATAAATGAGAATAAATATTTTGCATATAATTCCTTTGTTGTTCCTTTTCCAATTCCTTGTTGTAATGCTCGGCGAAAAACATATCTCCAACGCTGTCTATATAAACAGGTGGCAGATACGGTGGCATTAATAGCCTCACGAATTAGAGGGATAACTTGCAGTGTCAGATGGCCTAAAAATATGCGCTACACACATTATATTATTCTTACACCACGTACCCGCAGTGCCTGTATAATAGCGCAGAACGATGTTATCACCGGCGCAGATTTTAATTTCCGCCGGCAGAAACAAAGAAAAACGTGTTGGAGGCTAAGAAAGTGTCCTTTCTTCATCTGGCCCCTTTAGTTAGGGTTTATTCACGGTCCCGATCCTGTTGTAAACAATCAATTAAACGAGTATAAAGAGGTACTCAAGTTGTAAATCGTTAGGACGCATTCTACTTGCAATAACGTTTGGCCAATAGGTATAATTCGTAACAGTATTATGCACGGCCTCAACGTACAGTATAAACCAACTTCCTTCTTACAAAAGAAGCGCCAGTTCCGGTCGTCTTTGCAACATAGTGAATTCCAATGAACATGATTAGACTACCGTGCGATACAAAAGAAGGTATCTAAAGGAAAAAGTAGAAAAGTCTGTGATAGAGTCAGCCGGCCATCAATGTAATGACACCTTAGAATGTCGCCGTCGCCATTGAGAACATTTTAAGAGATCAGACTTAAAGAGAAATTAAAACTAGTGAGCGTTAGTAAATGTATAGAAGACACCATCGAGGCAGTTATGACTAATATTCTATTCAAAAGTTGATGTAATGAGAGCCTTTATCATTATTAATGGGTTCAGAGTAGATTTGCTTGTGGCATTCTTTGACGCATGATTTAGGGGAAAAAACGATCTCTCCCATTGTGTTTCGTTGTACAACTTTCATTTTGTCTATCTCAGTTTCGCTGAGAGTTCGACTACCGCTGTGATACCGAACTCATCACAATGGCTCCATCGGCTTCTCCCCCAGCTTATGCTCTAGGTAGCCTCCATAAATTCGGAAAAAGCCATATATATCGAGAAAAAGCCATATATATATATATCGAGAATGTACACTCTTCAGTTTCAGTTTCTGTGACTTGACAGTCTCCCATTTCTGGCTGTTTACTTAATATTATCAGCGGAAGTGCAATTTATAAATATTTTAACCATTGAAGAGTTTAGCCTCGATTGAACATCTAAATATAATAAGGAAAGTAGATGAGTTAATCATTCCACAATCCAAAGTCCGTTTGGAAAAAAACTTAACTTGTTTGTCGACCGTCAGGCCTGTTTTATACGATCTTTATGCGAGTAAGCATAGGAGTCAATTTTTGAATCGTAAGAACGGTAAAGGTAAGTATTCACATTCAGCAGATGCTAACAATTTGTAACGGATGGACATTTGATTTATGACAAACAAGAGCTATGCGGATTTCTAAGTTTGTTTCCATCATTTAAATCGAATTGGTCTAAGGGAAAAATTTCTCTATATAATATATAGCAGTTCTTAAGTGCAGTTTAACCATTCAAAACTTTGTTCACTCCCGAGTGCGGGCCGATTTCCTTGTAACATTATAGTCACCAGTTGCGTTGCTCTTCTTAATGTATCAGAAGTTGGTACCAGAGGACCACAACTCGGTGCGGAGGAAGCTCGATCCGCACTGAGTGAGACACATACACAGTGTCTGACGCATAAGCGAGCGGTTAAAGAGGCAGGAAATGACTGTCATAAGGTGATTTAGGGAATTTACGATTATCATATGGCAAAGTCATGCCTGCTCAAGGCACTTCAGCCTGATATCGTGATGGAAACGTTCCTGATGCATTACAAGCCTGGTTCATAATCAATGAGTCACGATGATTTTCTTGAGGAGATCCTTGGTGCATAGTTTTAAGAAAAACAGGACTGACTTATGTTGCGTTTTATTCTCAAACGCTAGGCTGCTATTTTTTCAAAACTTTCGTCACTTTCATTATCTTCATTCTCGACTCTTCCGCTAAATCGCGTGACTTCTACGCAATCGAGACCATTTCAATTACTGCCTAGTCAAGGCTCTGGGAAGCCATGTAAAACATGAATTCGATCTACACTCATAAATTCTCAAAAAGACTTTGATAAAGTACATTAAATGCTATAGATGTGATTGAGAGGTTGGGACATCTGTTGCACGTACCTAAATTTCATTAGAGAAAATGCAATTTGTAATCAGTTCATCTAAGAAATCTAAAGGCAGCACAGGGGAGTTAGCTGAATGAATAATCCAATATCAAGAATTCGGTTTCAATTGGAGAAAAGTGCAGTATCT